>NC_080711.1:5278927-5406427 GCF_019097595.1 Hemibagrus wyckioides | reverse complement strand
TTTACCTGGAGCACTTTTATGTTTGTGCTGTTCTAAGCGTCTACAGAAGGCTAAATAATTTACGAGGTTCTGTATACTACAGTGGTCAAAAACTAGGAAAAGCCATGGTGAATGTCTTGCCTTTAATTAATCCTGCACATTTTATCCATCTAATACAGCAGTTTAAGTGTGTCTGGGTCATCATTAGAGTGGGTAAGACACCAAGCTATTAATCAGCTTAACTTGATTGACGGGGTGAGTTTAAAATATACCCTGAACACAGGCCTGCAGTCTCATCCCTAAAGTAAGCTGGGCTTCAGCTCATCAAAGCCTTGGAGGACCATAAATCTGCAGTGCTACTTAAACATTCACACTAATGCTACGCTAATAGTGCAGCCAGAGCGTTCATACACAACCACTTACACACACATTCAGAGAGTAAGCACAGGAGACACACACAGTGATGAAGTGTCCTGGCAGGCAAGAGGGGCTAATGGTCCGCCGTATCAACATCATATATCCGCTTCTCTTCATGTGAGACGGGTAAGTGGAAGTTATTTCAAGGCTGACTGGAAGGGAATTAAGCCCGGATCTGAGGAAGTGCAGGGAAGCTGCTGTTTATCAAAAACAAAATGATATTTTATGACAAAATCAGTCACATAGCAGTCGTCAGGAATGGCTAGGTTATTACATGAAGGGTTATTATCCAGGTGTACAGATGTTGTTTTTCCTACGAAGACCACTTGAGTACGATCAGACCGAACATTTCGCTGCTTTTACCTCTGAAGCCACTGTACAGAGACGATGAAACAATTATAAGAGAAGAGTATAACACGTGCAGGTTACAAATCCAAATACTGAACAAGAAAATAATATATAATTGGTTTGTTTGTGCTATTTGGTTTGGGATGATGTCAAACAAACAGAATTAAGAAGGCAAAAATAATTATATGGCAGAAGGACATAATATAAAACATGGAACTGAATCTCAATAAATTACTAGATAATTATATTAATAAATGGTTTAAATATTTTGTATATCACAGTCACTTCTTATCCGAATCTGCAGAAAATGTCACATTTTTATTCTATTTTATTCCATTTTATTTTATTTTATGTTTATTTTTTTGCCTATTATTGTTTCACAGTCGTGGAAAGCGTTTCATTGCATGTCGTACTGGGTATGATTGTGTATGAGACGAATAAAAATTATTTACATTAAATAAAAATCTGCAGCTCTACAGCTCTGTGCTTTGGCTCAGTTTGTGCCTCATAGCTCAGTTTTCACTGCTCACATTTACAAAAAAAATAACAAGCAATTCCAAACACACATTAGTTTGGATTCTAATCGCTTTCTCGTTGCAATCGAACCTTTTCGATCGGAACCAGAAGGAGACGACTCCCCTCAGATACCGTCAGACCGGTTGTTTCGGTCCATACCGAGCTGCTGTGTTCTCACCCGGCTAAATAACCTTTTAAATACAGGCTTTTACTGTCTTCTCTGGAACCAAGCACACACACACACTCATATCATTGTTCCAGCGAACTCTCTTTTGTCCTACATATCACAAAGCAGGACCATTATTTATCATTAGATTGAAGATGCTTCAGAAACACGACTACATACAGAACACACCCACACACAAACACTTCATTACACCATCACAGCTTCATTGTCCTTTTTTTCTTCCCCTGAATGTCATTAAGACGGATACACAATGCCCAGAGTTGCATTTAGAGGGTATATTTCTACGCCTCGTTCGCTTCAAAACTAAGTTCCTAAAAAACTATCAAGTGCAATAAAAGAAAAAAGCCTATATATTTTTTTCTCATATCTCATCTTTCTATCTTGACAGTTTACTCTGATGTTTATAAAGAATTTTACTGACTCAATGGTACAGGAGAAAAGAAAAGTTCATTTCTACGAAACATTTCTTCCTTTCCTTGACGGTCAATATTTTATATCTGTTTCTCAAGGGTTCAGTCCTGCTCCTGACAGAACTTTATACAAAACTGACTAGAAGACAATAATTAAAAATATATTTGAAAACAAAAGGAATACTGTTCACACAGTACGGCAAATTTTATTTATTACTTCGTTCCGAATTTTCAGACAGACGTTTGGACAACAATCATATGGACAAAACATATGTCCATAGCTCCAGGTCCTTTCTCCAAAGAATCCTGTTTCAAACCTCAGATTCTTCAGATTTAACCACAAAAGATCCTACATAAATACGTTAAACGGTGGGATCGGAGCTGTCTGTAGCTGACTACGGAGCTCGGATTCAGTAGTCCATATCCAAACTAGTGATTAATACTGTTGAATGATTACAGACAAAGTTCACCATTAAAGCTGTTTCATAACTCCACTAGACTTTATTCAGAGTGAACTCTATGGGGATTCGCTGTGACTCACCAGCAGGAACAAAACACTGTAATTAGTCAGAATAATTGCATAGCTGTCACGCAGGGGTTCAGCAAGAACAAAATGTTTCCCAGTCTTCCATATCCGCTTTTCACAGTATCACACATGCAGACACAAAAATACACAAGCCACACAGACACAGGGCTTGCATCCCAATTAACCGACAACAAATTTTTTGAAGAGTTCTTCTTCTCCAATCCTGATATTTATTACACTCAGGCTTTAGCAGTGAGCTTTAAAAGGATTAGGTCTTTCTCCTCCATGGAGAAGGGAAGGAGATTCCAAATATAGAAATACCACGGAGAAGCTTACACACAGGGTCAGTGTACAGAAAAAAAAAAAAGAAGGAACACCACACACCTGAGAAATACAATTTATAAAATGACCGGTGAGAGATGAAAAAGACCGTGTGGTTAGTTCAGCATGCTCTTCTACCTGGGTTTTGATAGCTTGATCAGTACAGACTCATGACTTAAACCACATATGAATAGTTTCAAACAATAATACTCATGAGGAACCTGCTGAGTTTTAGATTTCTTACTCTCTTGCAGTCTAATTCATTGTCTCATTCATTTCACAAACAGAGCTTTCTCGCTTGGCCTGAATGCTCAGGTGTGAATCCAGGACAAATGTTTCCTGGAAACAATTATTATTGTTGCCACAGAAGAATTCTTTCTAAAATATGTTTCAAGTACATGAATTTTTCTGTCTTTAGTGCTGGGCATTTACTTCATTCCTTTAGGTTAATATCAATAGCACTCATAGCAGAGGCCATTTTACAATGAAAATATAGCAAAAAGAGCAGCAAAACACATCATAAGCAATCTCTTAGAGAGAGAGTGATCCAGAGTGGTGTAGCCGGTCACAGACCCACCGATGTCCAGCGTTAACACACATCCTGCATGGCCGTATTAGCACCAGACACCACCACTCTACAGTCTGTGAAATAGGTCCCTGAAGCGCCGGAAAGCGGCCACAGAGGGCAGAGAGCAACACCTAGGCTGCCCAGAACGAGAGTACCAATCAGAGTCATTTTAAAGTCAAAGGCTCATATGGTTATATATTTTATACAAAACACTCCCTAAATTATGTGGGGAATGCCATAGACATTGGTCTACTGACCATGAACTTGTGAATTTGAATCCCAGGTCCCCCAAGTTGCCAGTGCTGGACCCTTGACCATGGCCCTTAACCCCCAATTGCTCAGTTGTATAAAATAAGATGAAAATGTAAGTCGCTCTGGATTAGGGTGTCTGCCAAATGCCAGAAATGTAAATGTAAATCTATTTAAGGAAATCAGTCAACAGGATCCAAAGATATGCACCATAAGCTGATTGGCATCTCTAAATTGTCTGTAGTGTGTGCATCCTGTCAAGCGAGTACTCTGCCTTGTGGCCCAAGTCTCCTGGGATAGGTCTCCAGGTTCCTCGTAACCCAGTAGGATAAGCGTGGATATTGATGGATGGATGGATTCATCAGGATACACTCAGATCCCAGGGGAATCAGAAAATGAAAACTGAACCAGTGGAACTTTATACTGAATTAAGTAGGAGCATGTAGGCGTTTATAGACGATTATAGACTCAGGTTTTATCATCTGCCGTTTAAGCTGAAATTAAACTGAGCTCATTTTCAAGTGTGAAGACTGGAATTTTAGAACTCAGTCAGAATGAAGTTAGAAATAATTAAAGACTTGCAGTATTTCTGAATATAGATATAATGAATATAGACAAGCTCTTATATTGAACCCACAGTGGTGGGCTAAAATATACATATCCCTATTTCAAATAATCAGCAATCAATTAAACAACACAAAGCACAAAGCATCCCATTACAAGCGCATACTCTAGGAACCATACTCATAAAGCTACGTTGAAAACATCTTAAATATATCTACATCTTTTCATTATCTATTATTTTTATCCTTATTCATATTAGAATTCTCCTTTTCTAATTTACAGCACAGTGTTCAGAGGCTGAACCTTCCCATGTTGTCTGCTTCTTCATCTGAGAATTAAATGAGAGAAAAGTAAGATGAGAGTTTATTTTATTATGCTTATAACTAAATAACGCTAAAATGCTAAATAACTACTTGTTTATATATTGAGAAAAAATCAGGTAACAAACATGAGTGTAACAGGGATAATGTGTGTGCTTGTGCGTCGTCCTAATTATGGTGAAAAATAATAAACAGTGCATTAGCATGTGTATCCTAATTGTCTATCTCAACAGGACAAGAGGTCTCATTAGGCTAAAAAGCTCTGCACCTGTTTATATGTCAGGTTGAGTGCGCTAATAGCTACGGGAAGATAGAGAGAGAATGGATTTGATGAAAGCCTTGTACTAACCCCACTCTAAAGCCCTGCATCAAACAAATACGAGCGGTTAAATGCACAGGGTGAATACAAAAGGAAGCAAGAGTAGGACAAGACTGGCTCAGAGGATTTGTTCATTTCATGGGAGAGACTGAAAGAAAGAGAGAAAGAGAATGTGACAGAGAAGGACAAAAAAAGACACAACTGAGAGCTAATCCAAGCGTTACTTCTACAAGTGTCGGTTTTCATTTATAGAACGTAAAGCACATACGTTCGCTAGCAAATATTCGGCAGATAAAAGCAGTCACACTTCAGTGGTTAAGGGTTTGTGGAAGTGACCAGGAGGTTGTGAGGTTTACAGGAGAGTCGAGCTGACAGGAAGGTCACAGTAACTCAAAAAACCACTCTTTGCAACCATGGTGAGCAGAAAAGCATCTCAGAGCCCACAACACCTCAAATATTAAGGCAGACGAGCTGGAGAACATATTAGGTTCCACTCCTGTCATTCATGAACAGGAATCTAAAGCTACATTGGGTACAGCCTCGGAGAAACCAGACAAGTAAAGATCAGGGGAAAAAAGTCCAGGCATTTTCTAACCTTCAAGAGTGAGAAGAGAGCTTAGAGAAAAAAAAAAATGCCAGAGAATGTCTGCAGTATGGAATTGGTTGGGTTTTTTACTGAATCAGATAATGTACTGCTTCCTAAATGCCCTTTTGCAAGAGGCATTTGGAGTCTGGTGTATTTGCAGACAAACATAAAGCACTAAACATACTGAGACAGAGAGAGGGAGAGAGAGAGAGAGAGAGAGAGAGAGAGAGGGAGAGAGGGAGTGTCTGGAGCTCAAATGGTGAAACTCAATGTAACCAAATGCAAGAGAGTAGCAGCAATGGGACCAGATGATAAAAAAGAAGAAAAAAAAACCTGCTCTCTCCTCCATCCCTTTAACTTGGCTTTTCAGATAGAGCTGGGAAATAGAGAAGGATTTTCACCTTTTGACTGAGCATTCTGAAAAAGCATGAGAGACTGTCAATTATTGAAGTAGAGGATAAGAGAGAGAGAGAGAGAGAGAGAGAGAGAGAAGGAAGAGGTAAATGTGAAGAGGTGCTGGAAGTAAAATGAAGATGAATTCTGTGCTACAGTTTGGACCATAGAGAGTTGAGAGAGTTGATCAGGTTCATTCCTTAATGAAATCTAAGACTAATCACAGTTTCCTCATCTGAGCCTTATGAAAACCGCTTCATGCACAATAAAATCCGTTGAAAATGTAAATAATAAAGATTAAAAAAATAAATCCAAACATCTTGTTATAGCAGCCTCAGCGCAGCTAATAGGAAAGACACATTATGTACCTGTAGCATGGAGAGTAAGTCTGACAAACACACACATATACAGAGTGAGTCAGCCCTAATGTTCTCCTCCTAGAAGCTGCAGCACACAAATAGACAACTCAGGACTCACTCAGGACAGTGTGTGAGAGATTCCCCTCTGGTTTAGGTCTGATTTACCAGCCCACTCTGAGTCATATATATATATATATATATGATTCAGACTCATACTGAGGAACCGACTTGAGACACACTCATGCCACGAGTCATAGCGCAGTGTGTCTTTGAGACTTCATCATGGATTTTCAACTCTGAACCTGAATCCCAGCCACACTGAGCTGCTGTGTAGCACTGAATTGCCTCAGTCAAGAGTTTTATGATCTCCTTGAAGAACTCCACCATTTGACAGCACCCAAAGATTTGGTGAAATGTAGGTTTATCCTTTACGACATGAGAAGGTTTTATTTTTCTCCACTGATACTGACCAGATGCTTGTTCTGTCCCTATACTGGACCATTGGTCTCCCTTGTGCTCCATCAAAACTTACATGCAAACCATAAAAAAATGGATTAGTCTCTGCAAACCCGAAGACACTGATCAAACCGCATTACTTTCACGTCGTAGCTCGGTCAGACTCACCATCCATCAGGTCACAGGACACTTATTGAGACTTTTCTCTGTACTGAAAGCCTACACCTTCATCAATATCCATATTCAAGTTGGCATCTTAGTATATATGTGGGCCAAGTTCTCATTGTTTCCTTAATTCCTTGGTTCACATGGATTTGATGCCTTGGCTCTGCAATTCTTCTGCAGACATTTTCAATTAAGTTGAGTACTATTATCTCACTCTTCACAAAAACCTCTCTATTCATTCTTTTTTTAGTAAGCACTTTATCCTGCTCAGACTGGATTCTGGACCTATCCCAGGTACACAAGCTGTGTGAAAGGAATACACCATGGGGTTTTATGATTAATTCCTAACATCATATGCGTATGTTTAGTATGCAATGTGGTCACATTTATATTTAGCATTGTTTCGGTTCGACTCCATCCCACTGTATCTAACGGTCTTAGCAACTGACTGTGTTCTAAAAAGTGCTATGGGCTGACCAATTTGTTCTAACATGAGGAAATGGAAACTACAAACTCAGGATCTCCAGCATCAGCCTGAGGTAAATTGCCGATGTCAAAGATAAATACTGATGCACAACACACACACACACACACACTATGTAGATAATTCAGCAGTCAGCAGTATGAGTAAACCGCCTGCCTGTGGAACACAGATGAGCTTGTAGCTGTGTTTACTGACTGTAATAAATCATACACATTCTAAGTGCGTCAGATGTAAGGCAGTGTGTGTGTGTAAGAGAGAGAGAGAGAGAGAGAGAGAGAGAGAGAGAATAATAAATTACATATATTTAATGAGCAACAGAAAAATCGCCTCATTAGAATGTTTGTTTTTGGTGCTCTAATACATGTGCACCTTAAGACATTGATGAATTATGAACAGGTGTAAGTTGCAGAAGATGGTAATGATGGCACACATGTACACACACACACACACACACACGGTAGGGAATTAGGTAGGTACAAACACACACACACAGGTAGACATTGACACTGACAAGGCCCAAGCAGAGGCTAAACACAGAAGGTGACAGAGTTGGAAAAAGCAGGTGCAGGGGGCGCTACAGAGCACAAGCTGAGAGGAGAACGTCTCTGACTCACCATACTGCTCTCCTGCTGAAAAACAACCACTACACACTGTGTACAATCTGTCAGAGCAACCTGCCAGCTGTACACTCTCTCTCTCTCTCTTTCTCACTCCCCCATCTATCTGTATCTGTGTGTGTGTTCTCTCTCTCTCTCTCTCTCTCTCTCTCTCGCACACACTATACAGACTCAACTCAAAGGCAAACTAGTCACACTAACATATACTCACCCGAACGACAGACAACGAAGGTGGGAAACTGGAATAGGGAGTAAATACCATGATGTGTACACTTCTGTCCGTCTATTCTATCTGTCAGTCATGTTTTATGAGACAGAAATATACAGCATTAGTCACCCTAATTATTCCAAATGCTCAAATAAAGCCACGGCTGAAGAGGGCTCCGATTTTCATACTCTACTCTAAGACCACATGAATCAATGTGTCTATGGATCTTTGCTTTTTATACGACATTGATTGATCTTGATGGTCCGTAAAGTAGAGTGTGGATAAACAGAGACAAATTGATTTCTAATACCAGTCTCCACTGCACATCATCTGTTCGAGTGCCGCACACTTTCTGTTCATGCCAGGCAGACCATCAGACCAGTGAACCGTTTTACTTTGGATAAAAATATCGGACATACTGGATTACTGTGTTCTGTGTAGCTTACTGTGTGACCACCATTGATTCTTTACATCTTTATACCATAAACATGTTTAATATTAACTAGTTCTACACTATATAAAAGCTCTGTGTGTTGAGCTGCACAGCATTTTGCTCAGTGTTTCCATGCAATCGTGTATTCTAACCAGTTTTAACCCTGAAATAATTGGAGTCATTGGAGTTGTGACACAAACAGAGGCGATAAGACGGGTATTAAAGTCTTATAAATACTGCTGAGGGGGGCTGGGAAAGGTTTCCAGAATGGCATTAAGATAGACCTAAGTTGGAAATGCACACCAGGCCAAGATGAAGCTCGCGCCTCAATGCCAATATGACCAACAATAAATTTCCGAATTAGAATTTTGGAAGGATTTATATTTATATTATATTACAAGCTGTTTAGAGTTCCTCACCTTCTCCCCATATCTGTGTGGCATCTACAGCTTCCTCAAAAAACATAGAGGTAAGTTGACTGGCTATACTAAATCTCCCATTGGTATAAAATGTTGTGTATAGTCCCCTGTGATAACCCGTCACTTTACCCCAGATGTATTCCTACTTCATATCTAGCATTTCCAGGACAGGTCTGGATCCACCGGGATAGAGTGAGGGCGGATAAATGTTTAATGCTGTAATTACATTAATAATGATGATGAAGATTCCATGCATTTATTTACTTTCAGGATTGAACATCGCTATAGAGAAAAAGGGATTTCTGATCTTTTACTTTAAAGTGTATAATGTGTGCAGTGCAAACCTTCTGCATGCATACACACACCCACACAATGTCAAGGCACTCGCATATGCATGTGGAAAAGAGTTAACACGTTCTTGTCCAACAAAGTCTCTCTCTCTTTCAAAATAAAGTATCCATCAGAACGTGTCTCTAACACAGCACAGCATCTGCTGAAGTTCAAAACTTATTATTCTCTACATAAGTGGTGATTTCATAGCATTGCCCTTGTGTCTGCTGTTTTAAGCACGCATTGGAAAGCTGGTGAGAAAGGCCTGAGAGTGAATGTGAAAACTTGTTCCAGAGAAAAGCTACACCACTTCTGGTCCGGCTATCAGAAAGTCTGTTAAGCGCAACATGCAAAATAAGCCATCCAGTAGTAAGTCTATAAACACTGACAATCTGTTCCACCATTTAAAAAATGAAGGGCACTAGAAGATAATAAAAACTGGAATTGGGGTTGCTGTCCATCTATTATGATTCATTCTGTATTGAAAAATATAATGATGATGTCTATACAAACTTTCCCAGTGTTGATGGTAACATAGTGGTGAATAAACACAAGCATTAAGTCATAAGAAATAGCAGAGAAGCTCAAAAATCTGTGTTATGGAGCAGAAAATGGCAGGAACGTTCTGTGTAAAATTGCACGTCAATATTGTCTTGATTATGGAGACTCAGTATTGTGATTCTTAAGAAAAAATATTCTCTGGAGTCTGTTGAAATGAGATAGGATAGAGTCGTGAGTATGAATATGGTGTACTGATAAAATAATTAAGCTCTTAGGATAACTAGTAACAGGGGATAAACATTTTATTGTGCAAACCTGATCAGTTCATTGTAAATTAACCAAATCAATCTGATTTGGTTCCATCCGCTCTCAGAAATTTATACTGAAAGCTTATCATCCACTGGGAGATCGGTCCGTGTATTTTTTGGTATTTGAAGTTTCTTTTTATAAACAGAAACAAAAAAAAAAAACGAAAATTAAATTGTTTTTTAATTATGTGATGAAAATGTCAGACACCTCTTTAAAATTAGACTTGATTTACTTTCCTCATTTATACTTTAAATCAAGAAAGTTCTCTTGCATAGAAACGGAAAAACAGCTGCATTTTCTTTGTCTAAAACCGGCCGTATCTCTTGTTCTATCATTTATGGCAGCGTGCAGTGTTCTACCGCGGTGAAGTTACTTATACAGACACTCGGAAGCGGTATTTTAGGGACCGTCGACAAATTTTTGTACGACTGAAATGTGGTACTTGTTACTTACCTGGCTACGTGCCCCAGTTATTCTTCTTAATTTCTTCTTAAATATACACATGCCGTGCGTCAATGCATGCTGCTCTTGTTAAATTATTAATAATAATTGAATTAATAGATAGTGTGAATTGTGCATCATGTGAATTCATTTGTAATTATTCAATAGCTTCTAGGTCATGTGACCCTGTGACCCCAAACTAGTACCAAAATAATCTACTTGGAAACCCCCACAAGGTACACCTGTTGTTATACCAAAATATGTCTTCACTGATTTTTGTTAAACTTTTTATTTATTTATATGATTAATTAATTAATTTATTTATTTATTTATTTATTTATTATTTACTTGAAGAAAAAGTCACTTAATAAAATAAAAATAAAAATAAAAATCAACAAAGATTGGGATTTCTTGGGATACAAAGAGGTGTACCTTGTTGGGATTTCCAATTAGATTATTTTGGTATTAGTTTTGGGTCACAGGGTCACATGACCTAGAAGCTATTGAAGTAGAAACTATTGAAATAGTGACTTAATGAAATTAACATTAAGATGTCAGTTGAAACTAAGGAGAGGATTATAAAGCTTCTTGAAGAAGGTAAATCTTCACGGAATGTTGCAAAAGATGTTGGTTGGTTTCCAGTCAGCTGTGTCTAAAATCTGGACCAAGTACAAATCAAATGGGAAGGTTGTAAAAGGAAAGCGTACTGGTAGACCAAGGAAAACTTAAAGCAATATGCCTTAAAAACAGAAAATGCACAACAAAACAAATGAGGAACAAATGGGCAGAAAGTGGAGTCAATGTCTGTGACCAAACTGTAAGAAATCGCCTAAAAGGAATCCAGAAAAGCCAAACGAAAACCATCATAAACATCTAAACAGAGAAAAACAAGGTTTCAGTGGGCTAAAGAAAAGAAATCATGGACTGTGGATGAATGGATGAGAGTGATATTCAGTAATGAATCACCAATCTGCATTGGTCAGGGTGATGATGCTGGAACTTTTGTTTGGTGCCGTTCCAGTGAAATTGTATAAAGACAACTGCCTGAAGAAAACATGCAAATTTCCACAATCATTAATGATATGGGGTTGTATGTCAGGTAAAGGTATGGGAGAGATGACAGTCATTACATCCTCTATAAATGCGCAAGTTTATATTGAGATTTTGGACATTTTTCTTATTCCATCAGCTGAAAGGATGTTTGGTGATGATGACATCATTTTTCAGAGACAGAGAGACAGAGAGAGAGAGAGAGAGACCCTGGAGGCACTAAAAAGAGCCCTTGTTTTGCATTGTGTGTCTCTATTTTTTCCCATTTGTGCACGAGTGAAATGGAAACTTCATAGAAATACATTTAAGCCTAAACCACACAATTACAATTTTTAGACACCGAAGTTCCAGTTATTTTGGGAAAAGTGGAATCCCAGGTGATCATGAGGAATGCCAGCAGGCCCTGTAAAAAAAATAAATGAATAAATAAAAAAATAACAGCATTCAGACAAGAAAAAAATCTTGTGCTGGTTCTGCATAGCAATGAGTACCATCTCAATTCAAGCACTGGTTTAAAGGCAGAAGGTCAGAGGAAGAAGTTCCTTTTGGGATGCATCTGTGCATCAGGATACACACAATGATATCTTATGAGCTAATGTGCCATCAGGGTCAGGAGCAGGAAAGTTACTGACAGGAAAGAAAGAAAGTCCAAGTGAGGACACAGAGCCTCCTATCACTTCCTGGGTATAAGCCATGAAGAGCAAGGAGAATGTCTCTTGGTTAGTCAGGAAGAAAGAATATTTGCAGGTTAAGTTTAGAGGATTTAAGTCTTCTTTTCATTCATTTAAAAAAGTTACAAGCTACAACAATTACACTAACTAATTAGTTAAAAAATATTTTAAACTTACAAGTTAAAACTTTTAACAAATTGTCTACTCAGAGATTTGATTGAATGAAATAAACATTTTCCATGGTTAGCTCCTTTAGGTCTGCACTTAACGATGTTCTTGAAGCACCTAAAGAGACCAAGTTCTTAAGAATGATATTATTTTATGGTTTGGTTCAGTGCAGTTCACAAAAAACTGATGGAGACTTACAAGGTTGAATTAATGATTAACTTTCATTATGACTATATGAGATATATGAGACTTTAGATAAAGGCTGTAATGTTCTTGTTCTTCTTCCAGCTGCTTCCTGTTCGGGGTCGCCACAGCGAATTACTTGGACCACAAGTTTTGGCTTGGCACAGGATTTATGCTGGATGCCCTTCCTGATGCAACCATCCCATTTTATCCAGGCTTGGGACATACACTGAGAGTTAACTCTTCAGTGCCTGGGTTATCTCCCTGAAATAAAGGTTGTAATGTAACATCCATAATATTTATTAAATAATTATCATTTTCTACAGAAAATAACAACACTGAATGATGTTCCATAGTAAAATCAACCAAAACCTTTATAGTAGCTCTGTATAAAACGGTGTGTAACATCCTATCCCATTTATTCTGCATCAACTTTAGTAAACCAGGTGCTTTATTGCTCAAGTTTTATGCACAGAGGCCTTGTCATGGATTATCCTGATTTAAGGTCCAGTGAAGGGAAATTCTAATGCTATGTATAGCACACAAACACATTTTATACAGTTGTGTACTCCAAACAGTTTAAGGAAGAACCACATATGGGTAAGATGATCTGGAGTACACCATTTTGACCATATAGTGTATGTTTCACATGCTGCCTGATGACCAGATAAATTTTGTCATCATTGGCTCTAACATAGCTCATCCGTTTTTTCCCTGATCTAATTGGTCATCGCAAATAATTAAAAAGAGTAGTAGGTCAGAGACTGCTGCTGAGTCTGCTTCCATGCTTGCCAAAGGAGAAATAAAACATCCTGTAGACCTACACAAATACCACAAATACACCATTTGAGAAAAAGGCTTTGTACCATGTTTTAGGGTCTGTATCTACTGACATCATGTGACCTTCCCATGTCCAAGCTAATCATCTAGAGTCGTCTGTGATTGTGCAGCTGTCCAGTACAGTGAAGATCAGAACTTGTGGTAGTGACAGGTCAGTGGACTGTGGGGAGATTCTGAGTGCAGGGTGTGATATTGGGGTGTGAAACATCACTCTTCTCTCTCTTTTTTTCATTTTTTTCTATTGCTGTGAAAGCCATCTATCCAAAAGAAAATAAGAAATGTACACAGTGCCATGCACTGCCCAATCTCCATGTAGATTCATGCCAATTTATTGTCACAGTGATTAAGTCAGTGTGACACACACACAGCCATCCTGCCATATGCCACCTCAAACAGGATTGAGAAATCATCCATAGCAACAGAAGACAATAGCTACTGGCATGGTCTGTCCACCATATAATATTTTTAGACAATCCAGACCACGAGCAAAATGACCCCAAACACATTGCAACCGAATCACACAAAGGCACAGAGCTCAGCTTTTTTCAGTCGAATGCAAATGAAACCACAGATAGCTGAAAGAAATTTATGCTGAATGTTTATCATTCATAGTTCATCATTCATAAATATTTCATACGTCAGTTGCTGGTGGTTTTCGAGCACTGCTTTTCGTTGAACGCCTCTGGCGGGGTTGATTATGTACTGAAATTTGCCAGACAATTGGTAATTCTCTTCGTCCTTACCGTATTCAATCACTATTTGATTTCCATTCACAGCAGTGTGATCTGAAACAACCTAATTAGAGAGCTGATTACTGTTGGACCAATCAAATCTGGGTACTTATCACACTGCGACTCATTTGCATTCACTGTGCATGACTTGGCATGTAAGGTTAAAGGAATTAATTACATCATCTGTGTGTGACTAAAACCAACACAAGCAACACAGATTGAATAAATATACAGAGTAATATGGTACAGTACGAGCGGGGATGCCGTAGCTTTGGAATGGAATGTGCAATAAAATAAGCGAACTACAGTCTGGTCCAGGAATATTTGGACAGTGAACCAATTGTAATTACTTTACAACAGATCAGAAATGAAGCAATACATTAAAATATATAGACTTTCAGCTTTAATTCCATGGATTTTAAATGATTGACATATTCACTCCATTTTCAAGCTACAGGCTCAAAAGTAATTGGCTAACTAGCATAATTATGAATTCTTATTATTTTGATTAAGTTTAATGTTTGGATGCAAATCTGGAGCCAATTATAAACCCCATGGATCACCTAATGCTGCATTTTTGTGGGGTTTTCTGCCGTTTTGTCTTCAGTAAGCAAAAAGCATGCTCAATTAGGCCGAGTTCAGGTGACTGGTTCACCCATTTAAGAGCTTTCCATTTCTTTGTCTTAATAAGCTCTTTGGGGTTGCTTTCACTTGCAGCACTTTTCTGAATCTGAGCAAAATGTACAGTGCACTCTTCAGAATACAGCCTGCTATTCCTATCAGCAGTCCTATCATCAATATACGCCATTGACCCAGTTCTTTTGGCAGCCATACATTCCCATTTCATAACAGCATAACTGCCTCCACCATATATGAAAGATGATGTATGCGTTGGATAATGAGCCCTTCTTTCCCTTTTTCATACACATCTCCTTTTTTTTTAATTCAACTGTCCAATCTTGTTCTTGTTGCATCTTTACATTCATGAATGTGTCTCAGAGCTTGATGATGTTACACCGACCTCCCAGAGAGTGTTCTCTCTGTACCAAAAAATGTACCAAATTGTTGATTTGGTCACTCGCTTTCATTCTGCAGCCTAATGATGACCACCTTCAGTTGTACTGACACCTCTTTGGATCACATTTAGAGTGTTACTATGAAACAGACCACACCTGGCTATGATACTGCTAATCGGTCAATTCTCCCATTACTTTTCCTCCTGTGAAAATGGAGGGACTATGTGAATAATTGCTGAACACTTAATTCATTTTTTTTTTGTTGAGTCCCTTGAAATAAAGCTGAAAGTCTACACTTCAATTACATATCGATTGATTTGTTTCAAATCCATTGTGGTGGTGCGCTGTCTAAATACTTATATAAAGACACTGGATGCCATTGTTGAAGCACAGTATTACACGAGGACAACAAAGTTCAACTCAATACAGCTAAATACTAAAAATCCCAGTATATGCAAATAATATACGACTGAAAACAGAAACTTATCAGTTGATGACAAAATACTACCACTAGTGTTTGTTTTGTTTTGTTTTTTTTGTTTTAAATGGTAAGATTCATCTGGATTATTGCTTTAGTATCTCAAAATGACAAGAAAGTATCTTAAAATAATTTCACAGCAGGAAAGGTCTCTTAGATAATCATTGCATGCTCACACCTCATATTCCAACATCATTTGAAGAGAACCTGTGAAAAGGGATTCATTTACACACACACAGCTCATAAATAAAAACATACAATCTTTTTATTTTACATTAATATTGCATTTTGAATAGTTTTTCAGCCTTTAATCAGCCATTATACTGGATGCATATATACATACATATACATTTCCTTCCCCTACTTTGCATCTGATTCAATTATTGCTACTATTCTTTGTATTACAGAAACTTCTTGTGTCATGTGAGAAGACTTTCATCTAGGAATATAGATGAATATAGATTAGATTATTTCTTCAGTGATCTGTATGTCTAACTGTGACAAGAAGGCCAAGCAAAAGTGAATTAGAATCGCTTTTAATACATTTTTAGTACATTTCAATAACACCTTCATACCATGTCACATATTATTAATCCTGCTTTCACAGATTAGAGGCAGGCGGATATAAGCGTGAATGCAATCTTTAGTAAAAATCTAAACCAGTAGCAGGTAGATTTGAGGTTAAAAGGAAGCTGAGGTCAATCAGGCAAACTGAACAATACTGGGGAAGCAAATAAACCTCACAATAAACAGGACTGAATTGCTGTGAGATAAACAGGAAACAGTTGTATGCAATTTCTCCTAATTGTAGACACACACTGTATTCGATTAGCGTCATATCCCTGAATCGGCTAATCAGAGCCTTTAACATTATCCCATAAATACAAACAGATGCTCTGAGCCTCTGGGATTAGTACTAGGGACCCCTGCTAAACGGCATTCGTTTTAACTAGGTATCTGCAGTATTACTTAGGAAACATATTGTCCAAATTCTACTTGTACGGAGTAAAATAAAATTATGCTGATCTGAGGCAGGTTTATGTGGGGGAAATACACCAGGGAAGGAGTTCTACTGCCTGCATAAGTTATAAAAGGATACCCTAAAGGCATTTCTAAACCATGAATCGGTCAGAGAGCAATATTATACTGCACAGCTGCATACAACACAGAATCTTAAATATGCTTCCGATATTACAGACAGAATAAATTTAAAACAAACTTTCTTTTAAAGCATTCTCTATTGCACTTGAGCCACTCAGTATCAAGATGGCTTGTTTGGAAACTATGGACGCACATACAGGAGTTTTGCAAGAATTTCTTTATTAGGATAAATACATCTGTTGTCTTTGTAGATTTTATAAACCTCATCTCTGGTTTCTATAAACCTGACACAACTACACCTATAACTGTATTCAACTTTTTATGAGCCCAGTGATATCTGACTAGTGTGGGACTGGAACTGAACAAGGAAAACAACTCTCCCAGGACAAGCTGATACTATGGTGCTCTCTCACGTCTAAGACCATCTTGTTTTGTATAACATATATAACTGAAAAATAAAATGACTTTAGTTCACAGTCAGAAATGATCGAAATTGAGATTGAGGTCTTTTTTTGGTATGTTTCTCAAGATATTCAATGGAGTTGCTCTTTAAAAGGGATCTGAGAGATTTGATCTTGAACTAGAGAATGGGGTGACAGCACAGGGATGAGAGATAACCACTGATCATGAATAACCTTAGCTCACATTGCTTTTGAATGTGCAAGAGCTCACATTTCTATAGCCAACACCATCAGCAAGGACAAAACAGAGTTAGTATTTCTCAAATAGTAACTTTTAATATGTGAAAAGTATGAACACAGATAACTAGACTGTTCAGACAAACTCATATTCAATACACATCTATGTTTACAGCAACAGTTTTTATGATGTTCATGCAAGGTCACTTTAATGCTGTTTTTGAACATAAAACTTTAACGCTTCCACCAAATGCAGCTATTACATGTGTACATACGCTATATTGCCTAAAGTTTTGGGACACCCCTCAAATCATTGAATTCAGGTGTTGGTCTCGGCCCCTTAGTTCCAGTGAAAGGAACTCTGAATGCTTCAGCTTCATACCAAGACATTTTGGACAATTTCATGCTCCCAACTTTGTGGGACCAGTTTGGGGATGACCTCTTCCTGTTCCAACATGACTGCACACCAGTGCACAAAGCAAGGTCCATAAAGACATGGATGAGCGAGGTATGGAGGAACTGCACAGAATCCTGACCTCAACCGATAGAACACCTTTGGGATGAATTAGAGGCCAAAACGGGAACGTCTGCCTTTACATGCACATGAGTTTAATATAGAGTTGGTCCACACTTTGTAACTATAAAAGCTTTATTTCTTCAGGGAAGGCTTTACACAAGGGTTAAGAATGTCTTTATGGGAATTTTTCATTCAAACTCGCTCATCCATGTCTTTATGGAGCTTGCTTTGTGCACTGGTGTTCAGTCATGTTGGAACAGGAAGGGGTCATCCCTAAACTGCTCCCACAAAGTTTGGAGCATGAAATTGTCCAAAATGTCTTGGTATGAAGCTGAAGCATTAAGAGTTCCTTTCACTGGAACTAAGGGGCCGAGCCCAACCCCTGAAAAACAACATCTGAATTCAATGATTTGGAGGGGTGTCCCAAAACTTTTGGCAATGTAGTGTATTTTTATAAGCATCCCTTTCTTTGCACACAGGCTGTATACTAGTCAGAGCTACTTTATACATCTGTCCTGTATTTGTACTGTCTGTCTGCACTGTCCTTGTCTTGCACAGTTTGTACTAGGTGCACACTATGTACTTTCTGTGGCTCTAACTTTCTTTTTAGTCCTTAGCTCTGTGTTGTTTTATGTAGCGTGATGGTCCTGGAGGATAGTTGTTTCATTTCACTATGTACATGCGTCAGCTATATATTGTTGAAATGCAGTGGTGGGCCATCAGGGTCAGCGAGGCCTTCTCTGCTGGCCTAAACAGCAGTGACCTGAATCACTGACTTGCATGTTAATATATTTAATATATTTTTCCATGAATGTGTATTAAATTATTCCCAATAGTCTGTTCTCTACATTTCATAGCTTTTCTCTTGGTTGCGCTGCTTCCAGTAGTGTATATTTATGATAAGAGTATTTATCCAATCATATTTCAGCTAGGCCATGTGTTGCCCGGCCCTAAGGCCTTCAGAATTAATAGTGCAGGCGCCCGTAGCTTAAAATAAGTGGCAATGAAACTGTTTCATTAACCAATCAGATTTCGAGTTGGCGTCACTGGGGCCATCTAGCAGGCATATGATTACGTCAGCAATTTCCCGTCCTTTGATTGGATAGTTGGAGTAGTCAGAGGCAGCAAACTGCACAAACTAAATAAAATATATATATATTTTAACTCACAATGGCTGACAGAGCAGAAGAAATCGATTTGGTCGTGGACATCCTTACAAATACATTTTCAAGGCGGACTTTTCAAGAAAATCCTTTTGATTCTTCAAAATAGTTGGTAAGCTTAAGAAAAAAAAGCTCAAGAACCATCTACGCTTTTGGGTTTTCTTTTTTTCTGGGTTTTCAGTTTGCATTCATTCCAGAAATGACAATAAATGCTTCTCAACTCTATTCTGAGTCTCTTTTTGACTCTTTTGAATTGACTGAGTATGAAATATTGTCAGGTGTGTAATCCCTCCCTACATGTTTGATCATTCTGGCTCTATATATCATTCACTGTAGTTAAATCATTCAGCTATATTCAGATGAACATTCATATATTCTGGTTTAATTACTGATGTGAATAAAAGGTGTAGTAGTGATGTTTTTCAGTAAAGCTTTTAACTTATCATTTCCAACCTGCAACTCGGAAAACAACTGAAACGAAAAATCTTCCTACTTGGAAAATCCTACATATGACATCGTACCATAATGGCCACTCACCCCACCAACAGTAAATGAAAAATCACCTGACTGCTTTATGCTTTAAAGAGTTTTGTAGTATTTATTTAAGAGCAATCAACATAGACACATAAGATGGTTAATTCTAAAACTCCGACCATACCGTTCAATGTATTTATTTTGTTTCGCAAAGACTGATGTATGAGAATAATCGATTCCCTTTTCAACAGTATCCCATTTCTCTCGTGATAAGATTGGTCTCTTAGGTCAACAGTAGAAGAAGATGGAAGCAGCTGACATGTTGAATATCAGATTTGGACAGATTTGGTGTCTAGACAACTAAGAGCAGATGATGTGGGTTGGGAAAAAAACCCTCACAACAGTGGCATGCCAGATGACTCATTTCATTATTTTCTTCTCAAAAACATAAAAACACTGGACTGCTGACATACTGTAAGAAAAAAACAGGCCTAAATGCTGGCAGTTTATGTTTCTCAATCCTGACCATTCCCTATGCAAAATGACGTCTCTAGTCGAATCCCTGTTCAGGATACTTCTTATATATTAACTTTTAAACAGCTTAGCTGACCAAACGGAGGACGGTTTTTTACCTGGGATTGGTTACTGTGATTTGACCAGAGTTATGGTATGTTTTTCATCACTGTAATAATAAGCATAGTTTCCCTATTACTTTTGCTCAGGTATTTTTTAGGTTTCCAGACCGGCGATGCATTTAATCTGTAAACACCTGGCCCTTGTGATACGTTCCGGCTCCTGACGTGAGTGCGGTTTGTCAGTGGGCAAGATTCATTTGCACACCGAAATGACTTTTTCCTATGTGATACGTGACTGCTCTGTTTTTTCCCCTCAAGCGCCGTGTCAAAGAACAAAATAATAATAGAGGACAGAGTGGGAGAAAGTGGACTTTTTAGATATAATAAACAGATACTGCAGCCTGGAGCCTTAGTGGAAGAAACAGGAAGAAGAAACAATGATCCATAATGACTGCAAGAGTAATGGCAGGGTGAATACCCTAAAGATGGAGAGAGAGAGAGAGAGAGCGAAGGAGATGGAGGATAGAGAGGAATGGGAACAAGAGAAGAAGAGGAAAAGCAAGATAGTGACAGATAAATGGAGTGTAGAGACTCAGACAGACAGTACATGACGTAGGAGATAAGAGAAGTAAGATTAAAGACAGGTGGATGGTGTGTGTGATGGAGGACGGCTTTTACCACTGTGTGACACTCTCAGGACTAGGAGCAAGTGTACATCTCACATACTGCTGACCGCTGCAAAGGAGAAGCTAGAAAAGTTTGTTTTTCTCCTGCACTAATTACTTCCCATCTGACTACAGCACTGAACAAAACAGAGAAGGACTGAAAATATGGAAAATGGTTTAAAAATGTTCATGGTTTTAGGACCTGTGAAGTAAACCCACATGGCTATATATATATATATATATATATCCACCAGGTTTAACAGCCATTTTTATGAGGTCACATTCAAGTGAACAAAGAAGCCAATTTCTCTGGTCGACCTTGGAAGAATGGTTTCTTTCCTGACATTTTCTGACTTTTTTTTATCTCTCAGAGAGACAATCAAGACTTTAAACTACACACACCAGTGCTTTGTATTACAAGTAACTCAATGTCACCCTTACCATGAGCCTGTGCAGTCAATTAATTCTTATCTATTAACATTTTAGGATCAAACAATGCTGAGTGTGTCTATGTGTAATGTGTGTGTGGGTGAGTGTGTGTGTGGGTGGGTGTGTGTATGGATGTGTGAGTGTGTGTAATGTGTGTGTTTATATGTGACAAGAATTAATTAGTGTTAATCCTACGTCTCCTCACCCATGACCCTGACTTCCTAACTTCCAGTAGACACTTTTGGGGGAACTTTTGTGCACCGTCTTTGAAGATATCTTCCTTTCTAAGAAAATCTCAGCACATCTGACAGACTTAGGGTTTCCATGATTCCATCCAATAAACTTGTAATTGCTGCAAAGTGGAGAAACAAAAAGGCACGTGTCCTACTTTCAGGAGAGAGTGAGTTTGAATCCCAGTAAATCCACAGTCATCTATGGTTGGGAGCCAAGGGAGCAAAACTGGCTGTGTTCTCTGAGTGGGAAGGATATGATACTCTCTCTGAGGCATAAATGAGTTCATTTATGTGGAAGAGGGCAGATAGCTCTTTCCTCAGCATGAGCGGCAGTTTGAAAAGCTGAGGATGGTCGGCTTTATGTGCCTCGGAGGAAGCATTTGTTAGGCTTCACCCGCACTGGTAGGTAGCAGTGCACTGAACCCTACTCCATTTTACACACTGGCTGTTAAAGATTTAATGACAGTGCACTACATGCCCACTTTCTCTCTGGCTGCTTATTGGTAAGCTTTTTTATTTGATGCAAAATTTAAAAAAAAAAGTTAAGAAAGATTTTATTTTTCTGTTTCAAAAGTTACACAAAAATCCTAATCAAAAGTGTAGATGTAACGAACGTGGATGGACGTCACCGGTGATGGAGATCGAACCCGGATCTTCACCGTAAGCTCAATCGTCCGCAGTAGCAGATCAGACCCAAATGCAGGGATTCAGTACATGCACATATTCAACAAAACAAAGACTAACATAATTTACATTCAAAGTAACAGAAACAAACCAGAACTATGACATGGATACTTAGATAACCTCAACAAAACATGACTAAGCCATAAAAAGCCTGGACAACATGGCGTCCGGCCTTACGATGCACACACACACACAACAATAAATATAATGACTGACCCTGACCAAGACAGACATATATAAAGCAACACATTGAGGGAAAACAAGGGATAGGTGAGAAAGTGGGAAAACACATTAGAAAAGGGCGTGGCACCGCCCACATGGGAATAACACAGTGATACATAAATAAACCACTTGCCAGGACCTCCTGGTGATCTGGCAAAGAACTGTCCCAGTAACTCCTGAATATTAGAACTACAAACAGTCCACTGTTCTATTACAATTTTTAAGTTATTTATTTTAGCAGCATGAAATATACGGGATAGTAAATCACTCATTTACATTAACCACTTCATTCCAGTCAGAGTGAATCCAGGAACCATTAAATACACCCTGGATATTATTATGCCCGTCTACCACAGGGCACCATGCACAGATTCACACACAGTTACACGCCTAGAGGCAATTTAGCATGACCAATTCACCGACCAGCATGTTTTCTGGAATGTGAACCCCAGAAACCAAGCTCTGGATCAAACCCGGGAACCCTGGAGCTGTGAAACAGCCTTGGGCAAAAAATCACTACAAAGTATTTATGTCTTTATACTGATATAATATTTCAAAATGCTGTTCTAAAGGATGTCTCACAAAGACAATCGTGGTTAACGAACTCTAAAATTCCTTTTGACACAAAGAGCAACCTGAGACGAAGTGAACCAAATCAAACAATAAATAAATAAACTAAATAAATAGATTGTGTAATTACTGGGAGTAGTTCCGCTAATTATATGATAGAACAAATTACACACAAAAAACATCTTCCTCTGCATATTTAGGCTTCTCGCTGAAACTAAAATTCATTTTAAACATCTGTTCATGAATTACGGTTCATTAAGCATTGTAAGGGAGGAAGAAAACATGCATATTAATTATGAGAACACAAACTGATGAAGTGTAATTTCTGTACATTTTTCATGATCATAATATGAAATCATTTTTATTCAGTTATTAGCGATCTAATAATAGTTATATATACAAATGAGCAACGTCATCTTGTAATGTGTGAATTCTGACAGACTGATCCCTATTCAGTGATCGATTAACAGGTACACACGTGTGAAATAAGCATTGAATTCATTTCTCTTCCACTTTCCTAATGACAAATCGGGTATTTTAGACTTCTCTGTCCACAGAAAGAGATTCTAGCTCATCCTGGCAGATCCCTTGATGTTCTAAGGCAGACAATATGACAACGATCCCTCCATCAGCTCCTGGATCTGCTCCAGAGTCTAAAACTATCCTGGACTTTTCACCATATCACCCTAATAAGGAACCTAATAAATAAGTATTACTGATCTAAGTTACAAAGTATTACCTACTGTAACCAATGAACCCAAACACTGAGACTTAGTTATTTGTTTTCTGTCAATGAGCATGGATGCAAAAGACAAAATCTAAAATTTCTTTAGATTTATAGAAATATTCAATGCCTTACACAGATGATTATGAACTAATAATAAAAATGATGTAGCGTTATATGTCATTATGTCCCATTTCCTAAGTGAATGAAAATAAGCTTCATCTTTGTCAGACTTCTGATGCATTCCAGCTGCGCCGTGACAGCTCGAGGGTGTTAAATCCGGCTTTGGATGTGGCAGACAGTGTCGTTTCTAAACTCTCTCTGCGGAGGAATTATTTTCATTCACCACACCGCTTTATCCCGTGACATATTCTAATATGCTTATGCTGCAGGAAAAGTACTGACTAGCGTGATACAAAAATTATACATCTCTGTCAATGATGGCAATATTTTGACCGTTTGGATTCGTATGAGATGGTTACCTTTTCCATCCAAATCTATTTAAGAGAATGGAGGCACTTTGTCTTGACTCTGATTTCTTCCATTTTTCTACCATACTACTCTCTTCCTTTCAGCTTCTACCTCATATCTGTTTCTTTCACATGCTGTCAAGAGTGTTCCTGACATATCTCTCACTCTCTCTCTCTCGTTCTCTCTCTCTCTCTCTCTCTCTCTGCCCTGAAAAATTTAATTATCATTCCCGGGTGAAATATGGCTTGGCTTCCCAAACAGCAGCTCCATATCTGGGGGATATATTCCACTTCAAACTGTAGAGTCACTCCACTGCACAGACAGAGGCCTCTGTTCCACCCACACAGCCTAGATTAATAACTACACACACACACACGCACACATACACACACACAACCCTGCAGCAATAGCAATTATGTCCTCAAGCTTTTGTTGTCCAGTTTCTCAGAGAGCAAGTCTGCAGCCAAACATGTCACATTTGACTATTCACAGTTTTGCTTTGCATTACTTTATCCATTCTCTTCTGCCTCCCTAATCCAGTGTCTCTGTAACTCCAGGAGTGAAATATGTGTGCCACATGGGTCAGCCAATAAAAACAATTATCTAATGGTACAGAAAAGGAATAAAAAATAAAAAAAGGAAATTTCAATCAACTGTTAAGTAGCCTTTATTTGTCACAATATATATCCCATCCTTAGGGGTTGAGGCCAGAGTGCAGGGCCAGCCATGATGTAGCGCCCCTAGAGCAGGGTGGGTTGGGGGCCATGCTCATGGGCCCTAGAGTGCCAGCTTGGAGGTGCTGGGGTTCAAACCCTGATCTTCCAGTCAGCGATCCAGAGCCTTAACCACCTGAGCTACCACCGCCTCTCTAGTGCACTGATAGAGTTCGCTATTTTTGCATCAATTGTACGCCAAGCTATTACATAAAAAAAGATAAATAGATACCTGCACCACATGTGCATTATGATTTGGCCATAATTAGGCTACATCAAGCAATATTGATGGAGAGATGTTCATAATTTACCAAATTAGCAATTTTTTCCACTTTCCAAAAACATTAGCTGTTATTTGAACTCTGAAAATTTAAGTATAAAAATGATTCACTAAAGAGCTTTAACATAATCATTGCTATTTGCTGTAATTACGATGGTTAGATGCGACTGAGATGAGTCTGTGTCCCAGTGACTTGTTTAGAAACTGAATTTCTTCAGACAGAATATTTCTCGCTGGTGTTGAAACAATGAACTTGAATCAGATGAAAACACTGGCCACTCCTTCAGATGGTCTATTAAGTCCAATTGATTCCAATCTTCTTCAAATCATGAAACGTTATGATGCAAGACTATCCTCTGTTGTCTTACATACAAAGGCATACTTTTATACCATGGTACAGTGGTGTTGGGATTTTTTGTTTTGTTTTGTTTTTCAGAAAATCAATTTAAGCATCTGAAGTCCTTCAGGAACTCACCAAGGATTAACCTGCACACCACCAATTATCCCAATCCAAACACATCACCACATTCTTCTGGCTTTTCAGCTTGAAGTTTCACATTTAAGACCTAAACCTTGCTCCATTCATCAGGTCCACCAGGTTTTGCTTGGCACTCCATCAATGATTGAAGGTCAACTGTCTGGCTTAACATAACACACTGTCGGCACCAGCCTTGTCCATCATTATGTCAGTGTTATTGAGCCTGTTATAGAAAGAGCCATGCAATTTCTTCACATCAATTTTGTAGAGGTTCCAGACTTCTTGGTTATTTTTTGCCTCATCTCTGTATTTCTAAGTTCTAGCCTTAGAATATTGCTGGCCATGAGGGGATGTCCATGGTCAGCATCAATACTTAAATAGGCAGGATTGTTCGGTGTTAACAGGGCCAAAGTGTGCCAAGAAAACATTCCCTACATCATTACACCACCTCCACCAGCCTGGACAGTAAATGTGGCCCTTATTTGCATTTCAGCAGTGAATATTTTTTGTATGTCTACACTTCTCAGATAAGAATAACTCTATACATGCTTTCGTTAATGCTTACGGTATTCATCCATCCACTTTTCCTGTACATCTCAAATCTAACTACTCTTAGACCTAATGCACTTCATCTTTTCTTTATCCGTTATCCCCCTCACTAGATCTTTCACAGTTCCCCGTCCCACACACACCTCGCCACGCTTTCTCATTAAGCCACCTGTCGTCTCTGACATCAGTCCTACTGGAGGAACTAAAACGATCACGATGACACTGTAAACATGTCTAACCTTTACAGGACAATGGACACTAGTCTGCAGGCGTTTTCTCACCCTGTTTTTCAGTTCTATACGTAACGTGTGAACAGAGGAACTCTCAGACATAAAAAATATAGACCATGCACCAGTGGGTTATCGTCCTTAAATCTGAGCACATCTGCCATATTCTTTCTGGCTTCGAAATATTTCAATTTTATAGTGTCTTAAATATATATATATATATATATATATATATATATATATATATATATATATATATATATATATATATATATATATATGTATAATACACGTGTCTTAGTCCTAAACGATAAAGCTCCTAAATAAAGAAAAGTATTCTAAACTCTACTTAAACTAGTTTGTGTTCTCAATAATAGGACACACACAGTCTCCTTCACACACAGCTATGGTTTTATTAACACCTCTAGACTAGTTTGATCTATTTTTTGTATTTAATCCCTTTGCCAAGCTCACCCTGTGTTCTGCTCCCTGCATGTTCTCTAAATGCTCTACAAGTTATTGCTCTTTTCCTCCTATTGAATTACTCTTTTTCTCCTTAATCCCTTATTAACATGTGAAGAACTGAGAAAGATCCTGAGCTGTGTGACATCCATTATTCGCATATTCATTTGTAATACTCGGATTATCCACATCTATTAAATACACATCCTTTGCGATCTCACACCATCTATCTACACCTCGGTATAACATTCAGCTCTACATTCATCATCCATAGATTTCATCATGTTTTAACCCTCACATTATCTACTCCATTTATCCAAATGTTCTTTCATAACTCTGAGATTATCTCTACATGTTGCCAGCACATTGAACACACACTCATTAATTCCAGAAAAGACTGTTGGCAGTAGGTGGGATACGGCCATTTAGGCTAGGGTAATGATCTGGAAGGAAAAAAAAAACATTTAGGTTAATGATCTGGAACACATCATTTGTTTAGCATAAAATGGTCTGGAACAGCATTTATTTTATCTCAACCTACTTCAGATAGTAGGTCCCAATTCTCTTCTGCAATCTAAACATCCGCTGTCAAATGATAGCTAGCAGTCCTGAAATGTTTGCTCTTCTTCATCAAGGCTAAGCTTATCATGAATGTTAGAACTCAGTCTCTGGGGTTCAGTAATATTTATGAGCCCCATATGTGCAAGGTGGGATGCATTACACCGTAATTATAGGATACCTTTGAGGATTGTGTATGATGTTCTTTTGGACAAACATAATGCATTATCTAAACAGACATTATACCTTTGCTTTATAAGCTATAACTATAAGCAATAAAAAATAAAAATGTGGCAAAGGAGGTAATGTTACTGACTCTCAACTCCATGATCTCCGGTTTGATCCGAAGCTCGTTTTTGTCTGTATTGATTTTCGAATGTTCTCCCTGCGTCCGTGTGTGTCTCCGGCTTTTTCCCGCTTCCCAAAAACATGTCTGAAACGACTCTAGGAACTGAGTGAGTGTGTGGTCCTCTGTGATGGACGGGCATCTCTTTCAATGTATTCAGGAAGATCTGGAAATGTTTTCAGGTGCAGACACAAACATACACAGTGTCATGTATTTCTTTAGCCCAGGCCAAGAGTCTAAGTGTCTATTTTTGCCAACAATCAAATGACGAATATAAATACTCTCCGGCAAAGCGCCTCTATATGGATGGCTACTTCGTTCCAATCACAGCAGTTTATAATACGTCTCCGTGGCTGTGTAAGGAGCAGAGTAATCACCGGGCACAATCAGCACAGGGTACACCTCTCCTCCAATCATATAAAGTGCTTTCGCTGCTCTAGCAAGATACATCAGCGGCCCAGTGCACCACAACGCACTGCTAAACAAATGAACAATGACTGGAGAAAAATTTGACTTGCCTGTCGCACCAGCCTTTTGTTTTAACACCATAAAGATGTATGACAAAAATGTACAGAATACTTGAGCTTCACATACGTTCAGGGATTTTATATATATGCAAGTTTCCTTATGCCTCTGAGAAGACTTTGAGAAGTTGCGTTTCTCGTGGCAAAGTGAAAGGTTCATGCTAAAGGTACAAAGAATGTGAGCCTGATAGTTCCACCACAGCGCCAAGAAAAACACAACATGTTTCCCTTATTTCAGAGAGTACAGGGTGTTAGGGCAACCATCTTAGCCCAGAGGAACGGAGGTCAGTTGGACCAGAGACAGAGTGCTGATGTAGTTTCCCCTCCTGTGCCGAGGGTGTGAATAAATCCACAGAGATCAGAGACCAGTGAAGGAGTCATGGAGATTCAGATGACCCTTTACACAGCCACTCTGAGGCTATCACTCTCTCTCTCTCTCACACACACACACACACACAGTGGTTTTCAGCACGTGTTAGAGGGCTACAGATAAGTAAGTATAAAATTATGCACTATATAGGGAATGCAAAGTGTTTATTAAATATTAACCTGAGTGTATATGAGGTCATTTTATTATTAAAGAATATATACCATTTGAGGCTACACTTCAAAAGACTCAAATATACGTGTTGTAGGGATTTATTGAAGAAATTTGACACAAAAAAACAAAAATTTAACTCGACTAAATGATTAAACTCTTGATTTTTGTAATGATCACGATTGAAGCTAAATCTATGGCAAGAATTCAGGTGATGGAGCTGTCTCAAAAAAATAAATAAAAACTTATTTCATAGATATGGCTAATGAATAATAGACAAAAAATATATACACACAAAAGCTCTATAATGGCACTGTGCAAAAAAGAAGAAGAAGAAGAAGAAGAAGAAGTGAAGGTCATATTATTACTGCCTAAAAATTACTGCCTCAGAATACACACTCGCACAAAAACTAAAACTAAATGTGATTTATGGGGCCAATTTTCTAAGCATATTAAAGAAGATGAAGTTCCTAAAAGGTTTTCTCACTTCCTGTTCTAGTGCAGCCAGAAAACATCTACAGCCTTGAGGAAATTTCAGGAAATTCTAGACCTGCAACAAAAGCATATAAAATATTCTATTCGATACTGCAAACCAATAAGGTGCAGGTTAAAATAGGGAGCGACTTTCGATTTTTTTCCTCTACTGCCTTTCGAACAGGTCAAGTTGATTTACGTTTAATTCATATAAAATTGAATGAAATCCTGATAGATGATGTCCCTTTTTTCGGCTAAAGAGGATGAAGTGGAATAAATTGCACGATTCACACAGCGAGTCAAAGGGGAAGAGAATATTTGATGTAAGAAAGCATTTTAAGTTGTTCACCATGCCTGGTTTATAGTTGAAATGTGACTCTGTGTGTTCGTACAGAGGTTGTGGCAGCATGAGGCATTCTTTAGAGAACTGCCTGCATACTTTATGTGTAATCTGTAGGATTAAAGTACATCCATTTATGGCACATCATAGACAAATCATCACTGTTTATCTGGTATCCAAGTCAAATGTGCAATTTTAAACAATTTTTTTTCACCTTCATGTAGTCGTCATGAGCCGGGCTTCAAATTCAGACGCATTATTAAGGAAATACCGAATACATTGACCCTGTGAACCAGCATCAATACATTATAAATCATCATTTATATCAATATCATCAGCAGCAGCATCAATATACATTATATTGCCAAAAGTTTTGGGACACCCCTCCATCATTAAATTCAGGTGTTGTTTTTCAGGGTTTGGGCTCGGCCCCTTAGTTCCAGTGAAAGGAACTCTTAATGCTTCAGCTTCATACCAAGACATTTTAGACAATTTAATGTTTGGGGATGACCCCTTCCTGTTCCAACATGACTGCACACCAGTGCACAAAGCAAGCTCCATAAATACATGGATGAGTGAGTTTGGTGTGGAGGAACTTGACTGACCTGCACAGAGTCCTGACCTCAACCTGATAGAACACCTTTGGGATGAATTAGAGCGGAGACTGTGAGCCAGACCTTCTCGTTCAACATCAATGCCTGACCTCACAAATACACTTCTAGAGGAATGGTTAAAAATTCCCATAAACACACTCCTAAACCTTGTGGAAAGCCTTCCCAGAAGAGTTGAAGCTGTTATAGCTGCAAAGGGCGGGACAACTCCATATTACATTCATGTGCATGTAAAGGTAGACGTCCCAAAACATTTGGCAATACAGTGTATTATCAATAACAGAGACTTCCAAAGCACTTTCTTTAGGGCGCCTGCCAAATGTTCCTGAGGCTTCCTGAAAACAGATCCTGAGGCTTTGAGTTATGTTACAGAATGACAATATATAAAGCCAATCTTGTATACACTACTGTGTTTCCACCTTGGCTTTCTTCCTCTATTTGCTCAGCCTTGCTCGTGTGAGATCCTGAGCTGGTGATTGAATTTATCTTTTCAAATATCTTGCAACTGCAAATTCATATCAATCCTATCCGACTTAATAACAAAACACGTACACGCTCATAGCTTTTATTACGTATTCATTCTCTTCTAATCCAATGACACCCGGAAAAAAGTCTCTCTCCATCTCTCTAAACACTTACATATTTGTATATAGTGACAGAATTTCACAGATTTACCTTCTGAGACAGTCCCTAGGGCTTGTGCATTTCACACTTGTACACACAGCTACACAGTACATGCCGAGAAAAAAATACTGATGACATGATATTTGCATTATACAAGAACAAAAAAAACCCCAACTCAGTAATCTCGTAATCTCAGCCTGACTCCTGACTCTGTTGTGTTAAACAGCATCTAATACACCCACCATAAAACTGAATGAGTTGAATGATGAGCTGCTTTGCTACCGTTTGTTGCTTTCTCAGTCATGTTCTGTTTTTCCTGTCAGTGATGCTACACATTTGGCAGATAGGGAAGAACATCTGCAGATGAAAAAGCATGTGAATTCCCTGACTAATACCAGACGTCAATGGGTAGAATAAAATTAAACATAGCCCAAGGCCGGAAAAAGGCGGTGTACAGAAAACGAGTCCTGTTTTACTGCATAGGTTTTTATTCTGTGTATATGGTATGTAAAAATTTCAATTACTTTTTTAAAGTTTATGGTAGTGTGTATGTTTGGTTTTTATTCATTAAAATAAATGTGAATTGCCGTAGTGTCACCTTACATAAGTAAAAGTTTTATTCCGATATTCCATTTATTATTTAATTGTCACAATTGTCACGAATGTGTCACATAGTCCTCTCGTAGCAGATTTCGCTTTTATTTACAGGGCAGGACAAACAACTACACTAAAAACTGTAGTCAAAGAAAACAAAACAGATGCTAGAATACATGTACAGTACATACAGATGACTAGAACTGAACAAGGGAAATGAAACACACAACCAAAAATGAGGTACTCAACATCTGTAGGGTTCACCTCTAGTGCTCTGGCAGGGAAATGCCCCAGATATCCATGACAAAATGTAATAAAAAATTATTAAATGAGAGCAACAAGAATGCTAAAACCAATTAAAGGAAATAAGCCAATGAAATAATAATTAAATTCCAAATTTACCATGAAGGTCTTTCCACACATACAAACAGACATTCCATGAATTTTGCTGTATTTTTGATTTACTGTTGTTATTTTTGGCATCTGTTAGGTACTACATAGTGTGTGCACTCATGAGAGACACAAAATAGCAGGGGAGTAATGTGTGATCTGGCATCCTTTCCATGTGATGAATTCAATTACAACACAGCTTTGGGAGTAATTAAACAATTAAGATTCCTCCCTCTCTCTCTCACTCTCTCTCTCTCTCTCTCTCTCTCTCTCTCTCTCTCACCAGTCCATTGTAGGTACAGCAAAATTATAATATTAAAACAGGGGAAGGAAATAAGATAAAAAATATCATCTCACAATGCTCAAGGACATTATCATGAAACACAATTAAGCAATATCACACAAGCAAGAGTGTCTCATCAACCTGATCACAAGCATACCAAATATTTTTCTCTCACTTTTTTTCTCTGTCGATACTTCCAACTCAGTGTTCTAAGATCCCAGTGTGACCACTTCTTCTCTCCAGACCTGCCTGATCTATCCAGATGCTCTACCCCTGGTTGGGGTCTTGTAGCTTGGTGGTGCTCACTGCTGCTTTGGATAGATCTGTGTGGACAGCTTGTGACCAAGGGACTGCTGTGGATAGAACCACATGAAGACAATCACGCCGTCTCTGAACTCCCGTTGCGTCAGTCAGCTTTCGGCAGGAAGGAATTAGTGCTAAGTCAATAATTATATTGACATATTAATTCCTCAAGAGCTCCTGGTTGCATGATTCTTCATGATTATAAACTGCTGAAGTAAGGACATTGTCAACAGTTACATTATTTACCGTCCAGTGCCACCCAAATGATGATGATGGTCCCTTCTGAGCCTGGTTCCTCTCAAGGTTTCTTCCTCATATCATCTCAGGGAGTTTTTCCTTGCCACCGTCACCCTAGGCTTGTTCATTAGAGATAAAAGTTAGTTTCATTGGGACCGCTGCTAGAACTGGAACTATACAAGGCAAATTGTATAGAAATAGTGAAACGTCTAATGTGGTTATTGTCATGGAATACTGGACAGTTTCCTGCTGTCCTGTGCTTGTGTTTTGCTGAATCCTTCTTTTGTTACGCCTCCAGGTTTCTACTGTTTGTTTTCTGTTTGTTATTTTGTACGTAGTTTTCCGTAGTGTTTCCACGTGTTTGTAGTTTTGTTATTTTCTTAAAAAATTCCCCGTTTATCATTTTATCCCTGCATTCGGGTCTGGATTCGGTACCTATGGAGACACTCCCTGCTGACAGTTATACTAAATATAAGCACTCTTGGAACCAATCAAATTAATGATGTGTAATATGTATCAGTTACAGTATATAGTGATCTAACTGCTCTAAGGCTCAACCACAGACGTCTGGCACATCTCCACAATCAGCGATAGACATTTCCATGGCTTTTCCATGTTCTGTTACACATTATTCCTTTTAACGCACTCTCTTTTCTTTTTCTCTCTCATATAGCGTTCATTTCTTAATAAAAATGGATTATAGAAAATGTTAAAGTTGTAGCTTTACCTCTGTCTGTTACAAAGCACTCAAACTCCTTTCATAAATTTCACACAAATCTTTTTATGAGATTGTATGTAGTGTCTGCTACACGTCCCAGTGTATTTTGTTACTACAGAAATTTACAGAAACATTTTAGTAAAAGTGCATTATTAGTAACCTGCACATTCTCCTTGGATGTCCATCTGAGCTGCACTTTTGTAGAAAATGAATCAGTACCTTCTGACCAGTCAAGAATTTAATGGTGCTATGATAAAAAAGACAGAAAGCATTAAAGTATCAGTGTAAGAATTCTTTATGTTACCAGGAATTGCATTACACAGACAGAATCAAAGAACAAATAATGAGACTGACCAAATAAATAAATAAATAAATAAATAAATAAAACACAATGCAGCAGGGAATATAATGCAGAAGAAAACACGGTAGATTAAAGTCGATAATATTCTATTCTAGGATATATTTCTACCTCGGGCATTTTTTAAAAAATTAAACCTGCCCCAAATCAAGGTGATGAGGGCAGAAAGTGACTGGGTCGACGGGTGGAACTGCGCAACTCGTATCCGACTCAATCCGCTCATGAATATTCATGACTTCACAAAAGCAATTATGTCCTCAGTCGGTCTGAATTCCATCAGCAGCGAGACAATACCTGCATGTGTGTGATTGAAATTGTAATTACAATACTGTCGGCCATAGCGTCTGGGCAAAAGAACACTGCAGGCTGCTTTGGTTTTGTAACATTTTCAGGTAGTCCGTGAGCTGCAACCTGATTTTTTTTGTTGTTTGTTGTTGTTGTTCGGTCACTTTGAAACTAGACTACGGCGATGAAATGTGCCTGAATGCCAATGACACCAGAGGAATGCGGGTAATTATAGCCAGCATTATGAGTGGTAATTAAAACAGATGATAGCAAACCCATCAAAGAATTATCCAGATGTTCTCATTTGTGGGATATGTATTCAATATGCGTACTGTCATGATGTCAGATAAATCACTGTGTGAATGTGTGAGAAATGGGAGAAGGAACATACAAGCAGGAGTATGAGAGAGAGGGAGAGAGATGGATGGAGAGAGCTGTAGGAGAGGTAGAGGGCAGACTGTGAAGTAGTATGGCTGTAAACTCTCATCATTATTCTTCATAAAGCTATGGTGAGATGGAGTGTGTGAGGTGCATATCTGTGTTACTACAGGTGCAAGAAATACGCACGGTCCCTACTCAACAAAGGTGCAAATATTATCAAGGCAGAACGTATATCTTCATATTTTTGAGTTACTCTTATATTCACTTAAAGTTTGGAAATAAAAGGGAGAATTACAAATGAGTGAATCGTTTATTTTGTGTCAATTTTGTAAGCGGCTCTAGATATGGTCATCTGCCAAATGCTGGAGATGTAAATGAATCAGCTGCCATTTGTGATGGAACTAGGGTCATTAATAAATGGTGTTGATGTTACACCCGTTATGGAATTATTAGGCTTTGAATTATCTGCTTGACACGTAATGATAAAAAATCACTTCATGAAACCTACACAAGTTTTGTAATGTGCTCAAAGTCAAAGGACTGAAGAGAAGGAAAACCTTAAGGAGATGCTTGCAAACTGTCCATAAGTTGTACTTACATTACATCACGACTCTGAGAAGTACACACACACACACAGAAACTCCTTCATGATATTTATCAGGTTGTTTTCTGCTGTTTATTATAGGTATGAATGACTTTATTAGCAGGGAATGCAATATGTGTATAATTCTCCTTATTCTGCTCTTGATATAATCACACACATACACGCACTTGAATACTGGCCAACTGGCTCACCATCCTGCAGACTTCTCCAATCTGCCAGCTCAACAGGTCGAGCATTAAACCCTCACACACACGCGAACACACTGCAGGAGCTATGTCAGAGTAGAGGAAGCTTTAGAGACACGCAGGCAGGGAGGAGAATATGGAGCACAGCGTGCAGACTGGCATTATGCGCTGCAATCTGCCACCTTAACAAGTCACGCATTCACTTTCCACCTGGCACAAACAAATACAAACACCATACAGACAAACACACACACACACACACACTTGCACCGCTCTCACCCTCTGGACCTGACTGATTCACCCCATTGCTCTGATCTGTCATTCTAAGGTTTATTAGGAGTCTTATTCTTTCTAGAGACAAGGACACAGGAACAAACGGATAGAAAGAAGAGGAAAAAAACAGGAGATAAGAGGCGACTGGAGGGCGTGGAATTGTGCAGTGTTACACAGATGGACAATTGGAGTCCACATGGGTGAAATAAAGCTCACTATCTCTCCTGTTTAGCTTTTTCATTATATCAGTAAATTTCAACCTGCTCCTCAAGGACACCTTCACATTTTTCTTCTGTTTTCATACCTGATGAATTACTGGTGCTAATATTCAGGAATGCTGGGAACTATAGCTTTTACTCTGTCACAAACAAAGACTGTAGACACAGCATGTTTTTTTTTGCTTTTTATTGTTTTTTTTGTAAGCAAGGATAGCTGAGCAGAGCAGTAATGTGGCCATTAGTGTCACTACTGAGGCATTTCAGCCTCATCCTCAGGCCAGTACAAGAGAACTGTGGAGTTCATTTTGATTTGCCAGAATGTCAGGATACCTAAAAACCTTGCATCATTTGTATTTGAAAATGAGAAAAAATCAGTGCTTTATATTCATGTAGCTGTAAAGGTCAATGTAAAAGTCAAGATGTCTAAATGAGCTGGGATTCACATGAACGGCTACACTAATGGTCACTAGGTTTATGTCGCATGTTCACATCATTAAGAATTTGTAACAAAGCAGGACTAAGAATAATAATCAAACAAAAAATGTCAGAAAGTACGGAAGCCCAGAGAGGGTAGTGATATTTTTTTTGCTTCTGTTTTCTCGTCATCACGACTTAATTTTCTCGTGATCTCGAGATAACAAAAGTTGTTTTCTCGAGATCATGACATAATCAGGACCGCGGTGAAGTTAGTTTGATATTCGGACATTAGACAGACATTCGGAAGCGCTAGTTTAGGGACCGTCGACAAATTTCTGTACGACTGAAATGTGGTACTTGTTACTTAACTGACTGCGTTCCCCAGTTATTCTAATTTCTTCTTAAATATACATATGGCATGCGGCATTGCAAACAGCATTTGTTTATTTATAAATAAAAATTGAATTAATTGATAGTATTAATTATGTATCATGTGATTTAATTTGCTATTATTAATTTATTTTTTAATTAAAAAAAAACTATTTCTTCAATAGCTTCTAGGTCATGTGACCCTGTGACCCAAATCTAGTACCAAAATGATCTACTTGAACACCTCCACAGGGTACACCTCTTTGTATTCCAAAGAATCTCTTCTTTTATTTTTATTTTAATTTTTATTTTAAAAAAAAACACAATTTCTTTAATAGCTTCTACGTCATGTGACAAACCTTAAACATCTCAATGCCTTACACACTTTAACACACAAATACACTCTGTCATTTACATTGATCGGGCATAACATTATAACCACTGACAGGTGACGTAAATAACACTGATGATCTCCTCATCATGGTACCTGTTAGTGGGTGGGATATATTAGGCAGCAAGTGTTAGAAGCAGGAAAAATGGACAAGTGTAAGGATTTGAGCGAGTTTGACGAAGGGACGAATTGTGATGGCTAGACCACTGGATCAGAGCATTTCCAAAACTGCAGCTCTTGTGGGGTGTTCCCGGTCTGCAGTGGTCAGTATCTATCAAAAGTGGTCCAAGGAAGGAACAGTTGTGAACCGGCGACAGGGCCATGGACGGCCAAGACTCACTGATGCACGTGTGGTGCAAAGGCTGGCCCGTGTGATCCGATCCAACAGACGAGCTACTGGTGCTCAAACTGCTGAAGAAGTTAATGTTTGAAAGGTGTCAGAATACACAGTGCAGGACGGGTCAGGGCTGTTTTGCCAGGAAAACACTGTATTATGAAAGTGGTCATAATGTTATGCCAGTAAAAAATGGCAGAATAAACCGTAGCAAAAGTGCATTTCTGCCTTTTCTTATTTATTCCAGTAAGATTAAGAAGCAACCCACGTTACAATTACTTTTAAAAGTGTTAATGTAATTAAAAAAAGCCACAGACAATACATTTTACACTAGAGTTTGGACAAAGCTGGTCATCTCATTTAATACTGAAGCGCAGATAGAGATATATTCTCCATTTTAATTGTACAGAAATTCACATTCATTTGAATCCGGGTTCTTATGGTCAAATAGTATTGGGCTGGTATTTGATGATCCGAGTTTAAGGGTTTAAATGGACAAACTATTTATAGCACATGAATAACAATCAACGAGTAAGCTTAATGAACTGTCCTGCTAGCAAGAATTTAACCTTAATGAAATTAGTCAGTCAAAAAGAAGAAAACATAAAAAAAAAACAAAATGTGGGAATAATATGGGAAGATGTGGCAATAAAAACAGCCAAGCTTTTATTGGTCAGCGGTCCAGAACCCTTCTCAAGCACTCACATACAGATACACACAAAAGAAATCTCTACTCATATCACTTATACAAAGAAAAAATAGATAAATAAATGCACTCATTCTTTAAAAAAGTATTTACTGACAAAAACATGGTACCCTTAACAAATATTGAAGACGATGCATGCAAATAGTTCATTTTTTATGCTCTCTGTCTCTAGAAACCTTATTGTTGCTTTTGATAAATTCACACACACACACACACACACACACATACACACACACACACACACACACACAAACACACACACATGAAAAACAGCCTCGGCTCAACATCAGTGTCTGGCAATAACTTCATAAACTCATACACAGATCTAAGTCTCATAAATTATAAAACAAGAGATGAATTTCAAATTAGATAATCAGATCATTACTCTCTATAACACACTGATGTTTTTGTTTGTCTATTAATTCCTTCATTTTGATCTAATCCTTATTACTTTTGCACTGAAGTAACGCGCTACACACACACACATTTTTCTTCTGCCTATTTTCCTTTCCAAAAAAATAGAGAAAGAGACATATTCATCTCTCAAATTCTCATTGAAGTCGTCTTACACACACACACACACACACACACACACATAATGTTCTTGAAGGGCAAAAGTGCATCTAAGCTTCTGTAGTGTACACACTTCAATGCCACCCGCTTTTCATCCTTATTCTCTTTTTCTCTTTATCCTACTTTGTCAACCACTCTCACGAGTGTGTGTGTGTGTGTCTGTTCACTGGAAGTGTGTATCAGTTTCAGCTCAGTACCTAACTCTCACTCTCCATCTACATCAATGTTCAGCATTTTCATACTCTTCTGAACAGGAAACCACACAGCGTTTCTCTCTATTCTGATTTTCCTGCCGTCGTCCCACTTTTTCATTGTCTGTCCCAGAAAGTCTATTTGCATTTCCCAGGACGTTCTTAGATCTACCGAAACTCTACACGGCCTACATTAGCTATTTCTGAAACCGTTACAGACATCCGCTTTGTTGGCAGAAGAAAATAAAGAGACTTGATGTACAATAAATTTCATTTCTGAGAATCTGACTGCTGCCAAGTAGACCAATGGATGATGTTCTACATCCTACTGTACTATTTAGCTTGTTGCGCGTATTGCACAGGAGAAATAAGAAAATAAGTGGAGTGAAGATGTGATCATTCATTATTCCAAGCCTGAACTCCGTCAGAAACTGGATTATTTTCCCATGACAGCAGGTCTTGAAGTGTTTTTCTTACTTTCTTTCTTGACTTATGTTTAATGTTCTAGGCAAGTTAGTTCTAGCAGCAATGAAGATCAGCTTCTGTTTTTCTCTCTCCTGAAGTTAATTAGACAAAAATTAAATACTGCAGCACGTCGTGTTACTTAGAAACTGGAAGGTCGCCTGTCACGGTCTATTTATTGACTGTTGAGCTGACTTCTTTCCACAGATGTTAAATAAACATCTCCTAATAGAAAACATCACCATATCAATATTTCTCTTATTGCCCACCATTTTGGTGGACAACCGCTGCAGACCACTGACCGTTTTTTTATCTTGATCCGGTCACATTACTCAACCCCCTACTGTCTCCTAGCACTCACCTGTGCTAGTCAAACACCTAACCCAGTACGACTCTGCACTTTACAAAGCTGCATTAGACACCTTATTGCCTTTTTTTTTATTGTTCTGTGTTTTTATTGTTGTGTTCTTTGTATTTATAGTCTGGCACTCGTCTAACACTGCTGTGTTCTTGTACTTTACATAGTCTGATGTACTGTTATGCGTCGTAAAACGCTCCTGGAGGAAAAACGTTTCGTTCCGACGGATACAGGCTATATAAAGAATGACGATAAAAACCCACTTGACTTATTAATTTTTCTCTGTTCAATACCAACACATATTCATTTATTATTAGCTTTGGTTTCGGGAGAGTGTTCACTATGCAAGCCCCAGTGTATGTGCGTTTAATTGCAGCCGGCATTACTGTCAGAGCTCCTTTTAAAGAAAATTTCTCAACAGATTTGAGTTTATACAGCACTGTGGTATAAAGAAAGGTGTATCGTGCAAATAGATTCTCCTTTACTAAAGGACCTAGCCACCATGACTAGCCTGTGTGGGAATCATTCAATAAAATCAAAACTCGGTCATTTGGCTGAATTATGTCCTATACGACGGCCAAGATTTTGACTGGTCCATCTTTCAAACTCTTTCACCTCGAACTCTAATAATGACTGTGTGTAGACTCGAGTGTTTAAAGAAGCATGAAAACAAATAAGCGGATCCGACACAGAGGCTCCTAATCTGTTTGACTGTGCGCTGAGGGAAGGTTTAATGTTATCAGGACACACAGCCTTGGCTGGAAAAAATAAATAAATAAAGATTCAAACCTGGGGCTTCTTTATAAACTTGGGCTTCATAAGGTGTAGGTTATTTCCCATGCACAGATGGAAAGTTCTAAGAAGTAAACTTGACTTTGAATGTGTATAGCACCAGGCGAGCTTCGTCCGTGTACTGAAGTGTCTAATTTACCATCTTCGGGGGTAAGGCAGTCGAGTGGCCTCATCATTGACGGCATCAGTCATGATAAAGGTAGAAGTGTTGGCTCTGAAAAGAGTACAATTTCAATAAACTTTCCAATAAAGCCATGTGCTTTATTCTGCACAAAAGTGTGTACTGGTATTGAATAATAAATTACTGACAATGGAATATTAACTTGTGAGTCTTTGCACTGATTTGATTTTAAGCCTCTGATAGTTATCTGTTAGCCCTTTTGATTGTGTTTTGCAGGATTGAATATGAATATTTATCAATGAAACTATTAGGGTTGAGCAATGCAATAATATCATCATTATATCATCTCATCGGTGGAATGGTGTGGGGATGTGGAAGGTTGTGAGTTCGAATCCCAGGTCCACCAAGTTGCCCCTTCTGTGCCATTGAACAAGGCCCTTAACCCTCAGTTGTATAAAATGAGATAAAAAATATATGTCACTCTGGATAAGGGCATCTGCTGAAATGGCAAAAATGGAGAAGAAAGTTGGAGAGACAGATGTATTTTATCTGTACTGAACTACTGGCTTAATGTCATGTTCCTTCTGAATATAAAACAAGAAAAACAAAAACGTCTTAACTTTAATTTTCATTCAGACCACCTCTAAATTTAATGTTTTGTCTACTTACTTTGATTGGACAGTATGTGTATAGTCTATCAGCTTTTTAGTTCCTTGTTTATGGAAAACGGGATGACAGATTAAGGAGTCCACCTTGTTCGTATTAATTACAACTGTATCCCGCCAACATTCTCCTTCTCCGTCACTGCTGATGAACGTGTTTTTGATCTCCCGGCAAGGCAGGCTGAAAAATATCAGCCCTAATGGAGATCAAATACAGGGGGCGTCTCCGTTTGTGTCTGCATAAATCCACAGTCTGTTTTAGAAAGAAAACAACCTCAGTTCCTCTTCACTCGTACTTCTTAAATGACCGTTAGGGGTGCTGTTGAGCTTGAGTCCACAAAAATAAAAAAATATATATACTATACACTAGGCGGCATGGTGGCTTAATGGCTAGTATGGTTGCCTCACACCTCCAGCTTTCTGGGTTTGAGTCTTGATCCCGCTCACTGTGTGTGTTTGGAGTTTGCATGTTCTCCTCGTGCTTGCTGGGGTTCCTCCAGGTGCTCTGGTTTCATCCAGGCTCTAAATTGCCTGTAGTGTGTGATTGTGTGAGTGAATGAGTGTGTGTGTCCTGCGATGGGTTGGCACTCTGTCCAGGGTGTATTCTGCCTTGATGCCCGATGACACACATTCTCCCTGTGACCCAATGATAGATTGGATAAGCGGTACAGACAATGAAATTAAAAAAATACTATACACTATATCAGTGTTTTGCTTTGTTTTGGATTTTTTTCTAATCTAATCTTTTTAGCAGTACTAGCAATTTTATTCCAGCTGTCTCTGGCTATCGACTTGTTCTAAATTGGGGTCAGCATTATGCAGGCCAGCTGTGTCTCAAATGCAAGCCACTTTGAATAGAAGCAAAATGAATAAACGTAATTTCAAAGGTAAACTTATAATTCTAATATCATTGCATAACAAGGCACTGAAAACATTTTTTTTTTTAATTGTGCAAATATCCAAAAGCAATTTTTCAGTAATCAGTGATTTTCCAAATACAATGGTTTTATGTTAAGGCACAATCAGAGAACCAAATTTCTTTTAAAAAATAATGATCCCTATTCATATGCAAGCGATCTGTGATGCACAAGATGAGTGAGAACCCGCATGCAATTACTCACATTGTGCACACAGGAACACACTGCCAGTCAATTCACAAAAGCACACTGGTGTCATGCCAGGAAAGCTTTCTGAAGCTATGAACAAAGTTTGAAGTCTTTTAAAGATATTGTGTGGGTGTCCTCAAACACAGTCTGGTTTTCATTGAACAGTTAGACAGCATCTAAGAGGGGGGGAAAGAGTGCTTTTTTATTTCTTTTCCTTTTTTTCTTTTTTAATTTAGAGACCTTCATCTTAGTTGCTGTTTTCCTTTGATCAAAATAACGAAATGAATGCGCTAAAGCTGAGCGAAAGAGGTCTTGGAATCGAATCGAAAAGATAATGACTCGGTTCCCGTTTAATAGGGGTGGAAGATGTGACAGAAATATCATATCGCTTTCTCAGAGGTAGAACTTCAACGGCGTGTTTCATTTCATTTCTATGAAATTAGTCAATAAGGGAGAAAGAAAATCTTCAGCATTTAATTGAAAAGTGAATAAAATATCACAGTGTCAGTGTGACAATATGCTTTTCTATCACAGTCATCGATGAGCAGAGATGAAGCATGATGTCCGGATATTTTCCTATCTATCGGGTTCGTACTGCGGGAGCGATTACAAAGAACTTCTGCGCAGGAAAATGAACCTGTATGAATGCACTTTTAATAGGATCATTTGATTACACTTGCCATCACCCTGAGTATTGTACAACTGTGTCACTAGGCAGCATTCAGCATCACTACAGTACACTCCCAAAAGAAATAAAACCACTTCTTTTTTTTCTTTTTTTATTAGTAAGACACAGTGAAGCAGCAGGGTGTTTGGTAATTAAGTCTAACTGTGAAAGCCTTATAAGTAATAGACCGTACAAGTCATCACAAAAGGCCACACTGTATGATTCTGCCATAAAAAAAAGAAAGCCCGTTAAACTATTACACACAAAGCTCCACTGATTAGGGGGCTGATAATGAGATGGCACTCTGAACTTCCTCTGCTATAAACACATTACAGAAAAGGGAGAAGCTGGAGAAATGCAGAGCTGACTAATACCTCCTTTCACTGCCTGCTATTGGTTGAATCATTAATCCTGTCCACGTTTCTGGGAAACATATGAAAGTTCAGAACAGCAGGCTGCAGTAAATCAGAGCTTAGCACTGAGAAAATACAGCTTGAAAACACACACACACACACACACATATGCAGCCAAAAAAGATCCACTTTGCACCTACAGCAAGCTGCATCACGACAACAATCCATGACATTCTAAACGATTCTAAGTACATATTTGACTGCTGCATTTCCACTGTAAAATGAAAAAAAAACAAAAAAAAACAAAACAGAACAAAAACATATTACTGTGAGGACAACAGCCCACAGCAAGCAGGAGAATAAATAACATGCACAGGGGAGCGGAGCGAAGCACAGGATGTGAGAAATAAGAAAAAAAAAGACGCGAAAGGGAAGATTTGTTGCCTCCCAGCACTGCCTGAATAATACTAATTGGCGTCTCACCTAAGTGCAATCTCTCCTACACTATAAAAAATGTTGGGTTCAGAACAATCTAGCTAGCAACTAAGACTCCTTTCCAACACATTCTTGCTTTTATTCGAGGCTAAGCTGAGGCTATGGTCTGCAAAGGTGTCGATAAGGAGAGGTGTAGAAAAGAATTTCCAAAATATTAGTTGTACCATGCAAATGGAGGGTAATAGCATAAGCCATGACCTCTTTGGGTTTAAAGATGGATGGATGGATGGATGGATGGATGGATAGATAGATAGATAGATAGATAGATAGATAGATAGATAGATAGATAGATAGATAGATAGATAGATAGATAGATAGATAGATAGATAGATAGATAGATACTTTATTCATCCCAAAGGAAAACAGATACAGATAGTGGTATTGTGTGGAAATGATGGAGGGAGACACACCTGAGCAGGTGTGTGAGTCTGGGGAAAAGAGGAGTGTAAGAAATTAATCTTCAGGGAGCGTAAGGCACACGAGTGAAATTGTATGAGCGGTGAAATGAAAAAGCCCATACATTAAACAAAGCAAACAGATGTTTTCTTACCTGCTTTACACACACACACTCACTCATTCATATATACACACACACACACACACACACACAGCGAGATGTACAATCTTTATCTCTCTTTATCTCTCTCTAATCTCATATCCATACAAACTCTATTATGTTCATTCTGTACATTATTGCACTTCATCTGTTCTAGTCCTTATTAATCATTTTCAAACTAATCCTTTAAACTACATGTTGATCTAGATCTTGATTATGAATTGTGTGATCTTAGCCATTCCATCTGTTCTTTTCTATCTTTAGGTAAAAGAAGGTAAAGTACAAGTGAACATGAACCGTAACTCCCTCTGCCACTCTTGTTAATTATGAGTATATTATTACTGATCCTTGCATATATGCTTATGATAAAAAAAAGCATCAGCTGAAGTCTTACAGCATACTTCTTTTCTTTGCAAATCCTAGCTTGTTAGCTATTTTGCTGCAAATGGCATTTCATATACAGTAAATACTATGAATTTACAAAAAGTTGTTGCTGGTGTGTGATGTCAAGTTAAGTTGTATTTATTTGTCACATATACATTAGTGCACATTGAAATACTTTCTTTGCATATCCCACCCTTGGAGGTCAGAGCTCAGGGTCAGCCATAATATGGCGCCCCTAGACCAGAGAGGGTTGTGGGCCTTGCTCAAGGGCCCAACAGTGGCAGCTCGGCAGTGGTGGGGCTCGAACCCCCATCTTCCGGTCAACAACCCAGAGCCTTAACCACTTGAGCTACAACTGCCCCTTTTCATACTTTATCATACTTTATCAAGAGCTCAGTATTAATATTAAAAAATATTACTAAACCGTGCATGACATGCTAAAACAGACTGTTAGTAAAAAATAAAACAAATAAAAAAAATAAATGAGATTGATCGTATAAGGACTCACCTAGTCAGATGTCACACTTATGGTCTTCTCACACACACACACAGTTTTGTCTTAATATCCTTGATATTATTAATACAGCTAATTAATGCTACACCTACACCTAAATCGATACCTAACCTGGACCTCAATAACCAAAAACGACAAACCACACACTGTTAGTGTTGAGGAAGAAGAGTTTTATGCAAAGAGGTTTTGTTTATTCGACTTTGTAAAAGTTGTTCCTGGCGTTATCTATTCAAAATAATTCTGGAAAAAAAAAGTCCCAGAGTGAGCAGGCTCTGTATTCTTTAGCACAGAGTAAACATCAAAACACTGCCTGTGATCCATGGTGAGCCAAAATTAATATTTCATAATATTTCAGGCTTATTCATCCCACTGCCTGTAAGTACTGAGGAAACGCCCCACACCCACACACACACACACACACACACACAATGAATTAAGTCAAGGCCTGCATTCTAAAATTCGTACTGGTACTGCTGGAAATCAACACTAAGATAAACACTGCACCAGAGTTCCTTAAGATTAAGTATTAAGACGGTGTAACTGGTGTGAGGACCCCAGTTTGTCTCGATTCACACCAGCATTTCAGAATTAAATCTTTCTGCTAGATCTATTATTAACGACCATTCTTTAATTCTTTAAAGAGCCTGCTCCATTGGGTGCTACAGATTTCATTTACATGGAATTACAGAGGAGTTAGCTCCAAGTATGTATGGATTTTCCATATAAAGTGTCATAAATTCTGAAAAGCAATGTGCAACCACATAATACTATTTGCACACTGAGCTAATAAGCAATTATAAACACAAAAGGACAACTAAAGTTCATCAGGAATCTGTTACATCAATTCATTTTCCTTCTGCTTTTTCTGCTGGGAGTTGTGTTGCACATTACATTAAAGAAAAAACAAGTGAAGTTATATGTAGTGCCAAATGTAATTAAAATGATTTCTATGAATTTGCTTGTTCTAATACTTAACCATTTCCATAGTAACACCTCAGGGTCCTTTATGTTATTCAACAAAGCAAAACTTCTGGACGTGGATATGATGAAGTCTTCTGTTAAATACACATTCATTTAATTTAATTTATTTATTTATGTGGGTCTCTAATATCATCACGGTGTAACCGGCAGTGTGTCTACTGCCTCAGGCGGGTTTTCAGGATTCTAGTTAACTGCAGGTTTTGTCTTATACACGTCGAGAGAGAATAAAAGAGAGGCTAATGAGGGTAAAGCTGTTTATAGCTGCTTTAACATAAGTGATAACACACATCATGGACATTCCATAACATTAAGTGTATCTATAAGTGCATAAAATGGATGATTTGTCATTCAAGAATTAACTAAAAAAATGGCTAGCTTGAAAATTGGTAGTAAATCGCTGTGGTATTAGAAGAATTTTGGGACATGCAGTTATAAAATACCCTTATACTGTATATCCATGGCAGTAACTGGAATTCATTTGACCTCATATAATCACACACACACGTCTTATTTATATAATGCTATATAAACTTATATGTACGATGTCAGTATTGTGCAAATACTGTATTTATTATGTACAAATCTAATAGAGTGAAATATATATATATATATATATATACACTATATTGCCAAAAGTATTCGCTCACCCATCCAAATAATCAGAATCAGGTGTTCCAATCACTTCCATGGCCACAGGTGTATAAAGTCAAGCACCTAGGCATGCAGACTGTTTTTACAAACATTTGTGAAAGAATGGGTCGCTCTCAGGAGCTCAGTGAATTCCAGCGTGGAACTGTGATAGGATGCCACCTGTGCAACAAATCCAGTCGTGAAATTTCCTCGCTCCTAAATATTCCACAGTCAACTGTCAGCTGTATTATAAGAACGTGGAAGTGTTTGGGAACGACAGCGACTCAGCCACGAAGTGGTAGGCCACGTAAACTGACGGAGCGGGGTCAGCGGATGCTGAGGCGCATAGTGCGAAGAGGTCGCCAACTTTCTGCAGAGTCAATCGCTACAGACCTCCAAACTTCATGTGGCCTTCAGATTAGCTGAAGAACAGTGCGCAGAGAGCTTCATGGAATGGGTTTCCATGGCCGAGCAGCTGCATCCAAGCCATACATCACCAAGTGCAATGCAAAGCGTCGGTTGCAGTGGTGTAAAGCACGCCGCCACTGGACTCTAGAGCAGTGGAGACGCGTTCTCTGGAGTGACGAATCGCGCTTCTCCATCTGGCAGTCTGATGGACGAGTCTGGGTTTGGCGGTTGCCAGGAGAACGGTACTTGTCTGACTGCATTGTGCCAAGTGTAAAGTTTGGTGGAGGGGGGATTATGGTGTGGGGTTGTTTTTCAGGAGCTGGGCTTGGCCCCTTAGTTCCAGTGAAAGGAACTCTGAATGCTTCAGCATACCAAGACATTTTGGACAATTCCATGCTCCCAACTTTGTGGGAACAGTTTGGAGCTTCCTCTTCCAACATGACTGTGCACCAGTGCACAAAGCAAGGTCCATAAAGACATGGATGACAGAGTCTGGTGTGGATGAACTTGACTGTCCTGCACAGAGTCCTGACCTCAACCCGATGGAACACCTTTGGGATGAATTAGAGTGGAGACTGAGAGCCAGGCCTTCTCGTCCAACATCAATGTGATCAACATCAACAAATGCGCTTCTGGAAGAATGGTCAAAAATTCCCATAAACACACTCCTAAACCTTGTGGACAGCCTTCCCAGAAGAGTTGAAGCTGTTATAGCTGCAAAGGGTGGACTGACGTCATATTGAACCCTATGGATTAGGAATGGGATGTCACTTAAGTTCATATGCGAGTCAAGGCAGGTGAGCGAATACTTTTGGCAATATAGTGTATATATATATATATATATATATATATATATATATATATATATATATATATATATATATATATATATATATATATATATATATATATAAACCTGATATGGAGCCATAGTCAGTTCAATAGCATGTGTAGCTAAATGTATTCATGTGTTTGAACATGAAATAGCGTTAATCCTTACCCACTGCGAGCAGATCATTGATCATTCCCTGTGTTATCTACTCTTACGTAGGCCATAAGTGACTTAGAGTTAGTATTATAGATACTACATAGAGAATTATTTATGCCGTTGGAGCTCAGACATCAGTGCATCCCATAGCACCACAAACGCTATCGATCGATAGACCGAACGCCACTCAAGGAGCCCTTAGAACATAAATTCTTAAAACCTCTTACCCCTGTGATTCACCTAGGGGTTGCCAAAAGTTATTTATTACACTTTAGTTGGCAGATATAAGCCATGTCAATGTGCCAGCTCTCTCAAGCACGGAGCCGCCTGGCACAATAAAGATAAAACAGATGCACCACGAAATCTGGACACAAGGGCAGGATGAGTTTTATAACAGAGCAGAGTGCAAACTAAACAACCAAAGGACAATTTCCTTTATACAGCTCAAACGAGGAATTTTATAGGACCTTTGATAGGATCCTGATTTATGTGCTGTGTTATTTGTGTAGTGATCGCATGCTTTATGATTATGAAATGCGTCCTTTTTTCCTGAACGGAACAGAAATCATGCCGGGAACTCTATGAACTTACAACAACTCGGTTGTCCATCTTATAAACATGCATTAAACTGGAAAACTGAATAGCATTCGCATCTTGTAAGATCGTGTATGTCGATCAGCAAAATGGGGATGCATGCAAAACATCCAGGCTTTTTGGGTTTCCTCTTCAAGCCAATCTTAGGACACTGCATCTGAACTTAACGTTGAGCTGGTATTCGAGTGCTATGTCTGTGATTTATGCATATTTTTGAGGCAAAAGTTGGAATTTTATAACTAATGAATACATAAAGACATTGTAACACATTGAGCAGTGTTTTAAAATAAATATATCTATAATTTTTGCCTATATATTTTTTTATTATTATATAGTGAGGTAAAAACACATTGTATAGATTTAATGAGGTATCTGATTCAACTCCTGTGATTAAAATATCAATATACATCCAACGATTTTTACACATATGACAAAGTTTGAAGAAAATGCAAGGATACTTTATAATTTAGGTCCTCCGAGTGCCTTAAAATAATCCTCAATAGTCTGTGTGTAATCCCTGTTTAATCAGCTATTAATCACTTATGAAATAAAAATATAAAATAAAGTGAAATAGAAATGAGAGTAGTTTCCAAAATCAGGCAGGAGGGCTAATCCGAGCCTGTGCACGAACAATATACACATATTTCACTGAGACACACTTTCATCCAGAGAAAGCTTATTATTGCGTGATGAGGTACTGAGAGAGGAGGTGTGTGAAATTGTCTTGGGTACAACAAAATTGCAGAGAAGGTCATCATCTATAAAATGCTGCTTTCAGGACTTGGCCCATGCACTAGGGGTCCACACACACACACACACACACACAAGACAGCAACTCTCATTTTCAGAGATACACAAAAATCAATTGGCGTGCAAATTAATATTTCCTTTTTTGTCCCATGTCATCTCCTATACTCCTCTATTTTTGTTCATCTCTCTCATTCTCTCTCTCTCTCTCTCTTTCTCTCTCTGCAACAACACAGAGAACAGCAATAATATCATCAGTATATCCGTCCTTGATTCATCTGTATACAGATATAATCTAGAACAGTAATTTAGAGTCACATATATATACACTATATTGCCAAAAGTATTCGCTCACCTGCCTTGACTCGCATATGAACATAAGTGACATCCCATTCCTAATCCATAGGGTTCAATATGACGTCGGTCCACCCTTTGCAGCTATAACAGCTTCAACTCTTCTGGGAAGGCTGTCCACAAGGTTTAGGAGTGTGTTTATGGGAATTTTTGACCATTCTTCCAGAAGCGCATTTGTGAGGTCACACACTGATGTTGGACGAGAAGGCCTGGCTCTCAGTCTCCGCTCTAATTCATCCCAAAGGTGTTCTATCAGGTTGAGGTCAGGACTCTGTGCAGGACAGTCAAGTTCCTCCACACCAGACTCTGTCATCCATGTCTTTATGGACCTTGCTTTGTGCACTGGTGCACAGTCATGTTGGAAGAGGAAGGGGCCAGCTCCAAACTGTTCCCACAAAGTTGGGAGCATGGAATTGTCCAAAATGTCTTGGTATGCTGAAGCATTCAGAGTTCCTTTCACTGGAACTAAGGGGCCAAGCCCAGCTCCTGAAAAACAACCCCACACCATAATCCCCCCTCCACCAAACTTTACACTTGGCACAATGCAGTCAGACAAGTACCGTTCTCCTGGCAACCGCCAAACCCAGACTCGTCCATCAGATTGCCAGATGGAGAAGCGCGATTCGTCACTCCAGAGAACGCGTCTCCACTGCTCTAGAGTCCAGTGGCGGCGTGCTTTACATCACTGCAACCGACGCTTTGCATTGCACTTGGTGATGTATGGCTTGGATGCAGCTGCTCGGCCATGGAAACCCATTCCATGAAGCTCTCTGCGCACTGTTCTTGAGCTAATCTGAAGGCCACATGAAGTTTGGAGGTCTGTAGCGATTGACTCTGCAGAAAGTTGGTGACCTCTTCGCACTATGTGCCTCAGCATCCGCTGACCCCGCTCCATCAGTTTACGTGGCCTACCACTTCGTGGCTGAGTTGCTGTCGTTCCCAAACACTTCCACGTTCTTATAATACAGCTGACAGTTGACTGTGGAATATTTAGGAGCGAGGAAATTTCACGACTGGATTTGTTACACAGGTGGCATCCTATCACAGTTCCACGCTGGAATTCACTGAGCTCCTGAGAGCGACCCATTCTTTCACAAATGGTTATAAAAACAGTCTGCATGCCTAGGTGCTTGATTTTATACACCTGTGGCCATGGAAGTGATTGGAACACCTGATTCTGATTATTTGGATGGGTGAGCGAATACTTTTGGCAATATAGTGTATATATATATATATATATATATATATATATATATATATGAACAGATTTAATGGAAATTATTGATACCACGTATTAGTGTTAAGCAGATCACCTGTTTGGAGATGCTCTAAATGACGCAAATTGTCCTGAAATAGAATCACTATTAAAATAAATATGAAAGAATAACCATAATGTGAATTTATTTGGGGTAAGCAACAATTATTCTGTTGATTTTACTCATAGATAATATGTAATCTTGTATAGAGGCTTGGTATTGGTGGTGAAAGATATAGAAGAAATAAAGCAAAGAAGCTACACTAAGGACCTGTTCATATTGGATTAGTTTATGGGTTTACAACTTCTCAATCTCTTTATTGATAAAACTTTTTTGCATCTGGACAACATAAAAATGACCACAGTGAGATGCGCACTGTTCATAACATGGTGTCGAAGAAAGACCGGAGTCTTCACTACTTCACTTTCCAACATGATCTGCATAGAAAATCACGGACATGTATCCAGACGGGTCCAAAATGATCAGCCAACCACTGAGTAGGTGATTTTCTCGGTGGAGGAGGGAGAAAAACACGGACATGACTGATCCAGACATGGAAATAAAATCAGATAGGAGCACCTGCAAAATAAGAAATTACTCCAGGACTCCATGAATATTTAATCCTGTTCAGATCACTTAGTAACCTAGTTGAGACAGACTGGATTAGCAGACTGCACATCCGCACATATACTGCATGTTGAAAAATGCTTATTTTTTAAAGCGAATCAAATAATATAATAATTATTTGACATGTTAAATTGAAGGGAACAAATACAACACATACAAAAAAGGAAAAACCCCTGCAGTAGTAAACACGACAGTGGGTCATGGGGCCATATTTTAAGATTTGTGACTCGAGACACAGATGTTTTATAGCGGCCAGAATTTCAAGACACTTGAAAAAGTCGCTGCTATTGATCACATTTTTATTGCTCTGCAGCAAGCATCATCCCCTGAGTTCTGTGGTTATTTTTATTTGTGTGTGTGTATATATGTGTGTGTGGGGTAAAGAAATATTTACCAGAAGTTAGAAGCCTATTAGAGCCCATTAAGCTGCACATTGCTATATTAGATTTAATAAAGCCTCTCCTCTCTCATTTTCCTCTCCCTCCTCCTCTCTTTCTCTTCATCTCACTCCCTCTAAGGCAGCGGCTAAAAGCCTGTCTGTGTTGTCAATTTTTCCACCCCGGTCCACTTCCTTTTTACCCTCTGTTCTTCTCTCATCTCTGCGTCTTTCATCCTGTCGATACAATCCCCTCGGTTGTTGACCTTTGCTCGCTCAGTTCTGACATCGTTCGGGTTCCTTCTAACATCCGGGGACAAGAGACGACAGCAGGTGTTCAGAAAAAATGTCTGACCTGTTGACACAGTTCTGCTTTACTGCTCGACTGTATGCGATTGCTCATGCTGATAATTTGTGCACAGGCGCACCTCGCCCACTTGTGCATGCTATATTCCATATGGCTCATTTGCTCTTGCAGCCAGAGAGCTATAATGAGCCAATGTTATTTTAGATCTTTGTGGATCTTCAAAGCAGGGTAGAATGAACTACTGAGACTGGGAAGAGCAAATGTAGAAAGTAATAAGGCAATGCCCCAGTCGTCTCTACTATTTAATGATGTAAATATTTGTTTCAAACAAAGAGGAAGTGTTCTAAACAAATACAAATGCAGATACGATTAGGGTTTGTTTTGTTTTTCAAGGTTTATGGGTCATCGGGTCCAGACTAGAAGTCAGTATCAGGACTCCCTATGAAGGCATCATTGTTGGTGACCATATTTAAGGAAAGGGAGGAGGAGAAGAGAGGAGGATGTGGTGTTTGTTAGTGGACTTGTTGTTAGTTTCTGATTATCATAGATAATTGGTTTCCTGTTTCTGACTTGGTGTTATGTATATTATTCTCTGTATATATTAATCACTGTACATATCGGATCACTCACTTCACTAGCAGTAGGGCTGTGGCTGCCATTTCTTTTGTTGGGTAGGTTCCTTTTTGTTCTGTTTTCTCTTTTAGAGAAGAAAGCTCCAAAAATAATAGAATTCTTTTGTCTATTATTTTGGCCTTTTCTGTAGTCACACCATTGTACCATTATGTATACATGTTTACCTGTTTTATTATATACCAACAAACCTTTTGTGTCATTCCTAGTCTCATTATAAAGATATAATTTCCCTGAATCCCGAGCTGCTGGACAGGTTATTACGATATGTATCAAATAAGTCATGTGATTACTCTCATAGGTGCACAAGTAAAAGTAAAGCCCACATTTACTGGTCATTAACATGAACATGCAGTGGTTCTCAGTAACCGTGCTGGTGTTCATGCTGGCTTCAACCTCATTATTAATACATGAGGAATTTATTCTTTAAGGAACTGCCATGAATTCCATCAAGGAATCATTAAATTTTGCATTAATACATGTATAAGAAATGCTATGAATGCTAATCCAGCCGTGCCTTTTCATTTCACACGAGGCTTTTAGTAGTATTTAATAATAACCTCATCTTCTCATGCTGCTCCCAGTGTCTTCCAGGTTTGCACACATCTTTAACACACCTGATCTAATCTCATCAGCTTATTAACAAGCTGGGAGGGGTGAGAGTACATGACACACATGATAAATCAAAATAGCTGGATTCCTGAGACTATCGTCAATCACACAAAGCCTACCGTAGTAGTGCTAAAAAATATAAGAAATAATACATAAATTATAAACGACACATAAATCACAAGTCACCGTCTAATGAGATCAAATCAGCTATCAGTACAGTGGTGTGATTATGTATTCAATCTTCATTCATTACTTTATCCCAGTCACAATCCTGGGAATGCTGGACACAAGGCTGTCCATTGCAGAGACACACATGCACACACAGAGACACAAAAACTAGGCCCACCAACAGGGGTGTTTTAAGAGGTTTGAGGAATCCTCAGAATCCCACATAGACATAAAGAACGTTTAGCAACATGAGCTCAGGATCAATCTCTGGACTTCCTGAGCTGTGAGACAGAAATGCTGCCTGGTGCCAATAATGCATATTACTGAATATTTTAATAAGGAGTGTACGACAAGCAGAGCAAATAATTTGATTGTCATTACATGCTACAAATTGGAGTGTGCTATCGGAAAACACTAATCCAAAAATGGATGGTAATAATTGAAAATTACACTTTAACAATTACTTGCCAAAAATGGCACTGATCCAGGACCTGCAGGGAATAAACGATTTTCATTAACTCATGTCATGCGCAGACTGTATATAAAGCATTTCAGAGTTTTTAAATCTGAAGACTGATGCTGTACAGTATATGTTTCTACTTTTCAGCTGCATAAACGTACTTATACGGCAGGAACCATTTAGTGGAAACATTTATGGCGCATTTATCACTCACTCACTCTCGCACACACACATTATTGAAATGCACACACATTCTCATAAAACCTCTGTAAGCTCACCAACTCCATCCGTGTTGTAAAAGTGTCTCAGGCATGTTTGATCAAAGCAGTGTAATCCCAGCCCACACACACTTGTCTGCACATAGTCATATCTCAAAGGTTTCAACGTTTACATGTGTACAGTGTGCTTAAGATACTGCAGAAAAAATGGTTTCTGACAAAGAGATAGCCACTAAGACAAAATTAGCCCTTCATACACATAGATTATTTATAGAATACAGCTTATTTTCACCTGTTGGTCACTCCTCGGTGACCCCTCGGCACTGTGACCAGAAACTCGGTTACAAGACTCTTACATTTACAGACATTTATCAGCCATCCTATCGCAGAAATGCTTGGTAGTTTTATCTCCATCAAAAAACACTCTCTCAGCCTTGTACAAATAGGCCATAATCTGAAAAATACCACGAGGCTAAAGCTCTATCAGAGAGGAGATTGTCCGGAGATAAGTGAGGAAAGAAAACATAATACAACCTAGGTTTTTGTCCTCCTTTTTTCAAACCAGCTATGTCTTTTAGGTGTTTTAGAACACTGAATAAAATCATACCAGTGCTTTACTAAGAAGAGTCCTCTCCAAATCCAAATAATATCAGGACAGCCATTATCAGACTGCTCTCTTTTCACTGATGGACAGGGTAGAGTGGTGCTGACCAATAGCGTATAATTATGTCATAGTGACACAATGGACAGATTTCTGGAAAAAAAAAACATCAGGCATTGCTTTCTGGCTAAAATCTGAAAAACAATAAAAAATTTAAGAGATTCAGGTTGTGTAAGGAATTTTTTTAATAATCTACCCATCCATCCATCCATCCATCTAAATAAGAAGAAACTGATTCAACAATGTAAAGATGTGACATAAATTAGGTTCTTAATGTAGAGGTGGGTGTTGCATCATTCGGTTAAACTGGAAAACCTTACAGATTTTTGTTTAGATATTTGCTCTGGAGAGTAACCAGAATTTTACTACATGCAAAGGGAAAAAAAAAAACAGTCTGTTTACGGAAGTCAGAGGTCACATCACTCTGAGGTGAGAAAGGATCCCACAGTATCCATGGATACAAATCTCCCATGGTAATGTAATAGTCAGGACTGGTATGAAACATTTCCCAAAAATGCCTTCATGTACTCACAAACACATTATTATTATTATTATTATTATGAACCTTGGATGTGTTTGGTAGTGGTTAAGACACTATTGACCAGAAGGTTGCACCAGGGAGCCCTTGAGCCAGACCTTTATTCTTCAACTGCCTACTACTCTGCACTTGGAAATAGATTCTGCCTCATTTGTAAAGCAAAAAATAACCAGTACAGCAGTATAAAAATGCTTTAATCTGAATACGGTCTTAAATAAACCAATACAAATCAGTTTGTAAATAGAAAAATGAGTTGTATCCGATTCTCTCTGCAACAGAGAAACCCATGTAGGCCGAAGAAAAACAATTAAATGTTCTGCAAATTTGCTCCTTCAACAAGAAGAAATTACTCTGAAGCGTTTAGTTTAACCACAAACTCTCGAGGCTGGCTCGCCGGTGTAGAACTGTTATGACAAGCGGTTAAAGTCATGTATACTCAGCTTGTTCTTTATTACGAACAATGTGGAAATAATAATCAGTGTCTGTAACTGGGGACAAAAACAGCAAGGCAACAAGACACAAGGGAAATCCATAATGAAGAGCAGGCAAGAATCAGGAAGGGGAAGAAAAACATGAAGAGTAACTAAGGCTCAGAAATGCAGACTTACAGTGAACAAGACATCACGATGAGACTGAGTATGAAGAGGTAAAAACCTTCAAAAGCTTAACACTGTACAGGTGTCTACACACAAACGGCAGGACAGGAGCAGAGCAGGAATTAATAATAAACACTGACATTTTGGAAGCAGGTGCTCTCATAATAGTCCCTCACTGACCAACTTTACCTATTTTCATCATAAAAGATGCTCACACACACACACAAACATTTACACAGATCACTAGAAGATTTTTCTCCCTTATTCTATAAAAGCATTTCCTCCCGGAGGCCCCCGAATGATGCAGCACCATTAATCAGAGAGCAGACATGCGTCTCTGTACTTTCAGCTCTGCATCATCCATCAAAGCAGCCGATGTTGTCCTCTCAGACATAAAGAGCAATATGTGACCATTATTACAGTCAATGATTAAAGTAAACAGCCAATTTATACAATGCAAACAGAGAATCAGTGCCAGCTTAATGCAGTGTACTCAAATCTGTCTCATCTTTGGGACATGATCCAAGAAAATAACTGGAAAACAAGCAAATTACGGAATGACTGAATGAGATAATGAGACATTTCTTAATGATACAATAGCCTCCCTGGTTGCTTTGACTTGTTAGCAAGTGTTTAGCTCAGATATCCCTAAATTCCTTGTTTGTTTTTATTTAAAACACATTTTGTACTTGGACACTCAATAACCTGACCAATGTCAAACTGACCGACTCATTCTGTCACTTTTGGGGCAACCAGGTGTTACACTTTTATAAGGCAGAAAGTCCTTTCCACGAAGGTGAAATAAAATATCTTTCACAGACGCTATTCAAGTGATAGCGAGACCGCAGAAAACTACCGAGACCCCAATTACGACCGAAACCATCCGTAATCATGATTTAATAGCACTTTCCCAAGCAAAACATCTCTCCACTTTCTTCCGAGGTGTTATTTCTGACGAATAATGATCTTAAAACAGTGGACCCCGTTTGCAATGTGTGGAATTTCAGGCCCTCATTTCATTCGGCTCATGCTTTGTGTTATTTATAAAGCTAATTTCACAAGCGGTGCAATCTACAAAGTTGCAATAAACATGTTTAAAGGATATTAATTTTACAGCTCTGGAGCTTATCTGAGTCGTTCTGAACTGAGTGACAAGCAATCCACTGTTTTGCGCTGAGGTTTATTTGCTCTTTCTCAGCTGTCCAAGCTGCTCAGTCCACAGGCTATCCACTTTAAGAAACACAATTAACATTAATGGCTCGATACCGAAGGTGGAACAGGAACCTGCAGCCAAGCATCAATTCCTCCTGGGAGTCATTCTTCTCATTCTTCACCTGCCTTCAAATGATTAAAACAATCTTTCGAAGTAGGCAATAGTCCATGATATTTGCAACAAATCACTTCTCATATCTGATTAGTCAGAAGGTGTTTTTATAAGAGTTCCTCCGACAGTACTACTACCTATGATTTAAATCATCAGGATTTTATAAATGAGTTTGTCATTTAATTTACAAGAACATGGTTGGTGGAAACTCTATATCTATTGAACACGGCTATATAGTAAAGTTTTCCATAGGGATATGTTTAAATACCAATTTATGCAGTGTCAGTGCTTCTGAGTTTCCTGACTGTAACATTAGTTTGTTCGTTTTCTCTTATTTTTCACTTAGTAAGAGAGAAAAGGAGGGAGGAAATGACTATGTAATGCTATACGTTCTACACCATTAAATGCAACCATAAAGTAATAAAAACCTACATGTCTTTTTTAATAAAATGAATAAAAAAAAAAAGAAATGCAGATGTTGGCAATTTACTGCAGAAGGCTATAACATCACGTCCTGTTGTGTTTTATTCCTTGGATATATATATAATGTATATATCTCATAATGATAGCCAGCGGTGTCTCCTTGGCAACTCTTTGACGATGCTAGTGCTAGGAAAATGGGTAGTTTAACATTAAAATGTTTCTGCAGTGCTACTAATCTTCAGCAAGTCATGAGTGAAACACAGTTCGGAGGGTATAACGTTTTTATGCGTCCTCACAGAAAGCAGTGAAATAAGATGATGTTTGCAGTTTGTGTGCGTGTGACTGAGGTTTCATCATAAATCGCATAGTATAGGAAATGTGACTTCCATTTTGGGTTTAAAATGAACTGCATGCTTATCTTGCTGCCATCAAATCTTTCCCCTTTCCATCACTGTTTATATAGATAAAGTAAAATGATAAAAATGTTAGATTTATATCATGGTCACTTCAGGTGGTATAAGCATGGTGTTACTGCTATGTCATTGTTTGTTTGTATACTGATTACCCGATACATATTATTACATATTTAACCAAACTAAAACAAAAGAAAATGGCAGAAGAGAGACAATCCCAAAAGACCAACCTTGTGCTTTATGGCAGTTCATAGAAAATCCAAACGAAATCTATGTCCAGATTCAGCATTGTCATGTCTCACTCCACAGTGAATATGAAGCTCACACTCGGGACTTTAAGAATTTGTAGTGTTTCATAAGTATTTCTGTTTTTCCCTAGCCTACCAGGGGCGAAATATTCATAGGAAGTTCTAAATAAAAAACACAAATCTTTTCTTTTTTCATACAAATCTTTATATCTTCAAAATAAATGGTGATATCACAGCCATTTTTGCTCCAAGTGCTTGCTCATAAGTGCCTAAAATTTAAAGGTGTTTATCTTCAACCGCTAACATTCTGTTACCCCAACAGACAGAAATGAGTTTATGCCACTATAAAATTATTCATTTGTGAACAGTGGATCTTCGGCATATGAATTTAATTCGTTTTGGAGGAGAGTTCTTAAGGTGAAAATTTGTATTGCGATACAAATTTTCCTATAAGAAATAATGTAAATGCAGATAATCCATTCCAGCCAACCAAATATTACCAATTTCCAAGGGTCATGGGTCCTCACAGGAAGTCGTGCCACCAAGCTTGGGCTAAAAATAGAACAGAGCACCTACGCCACCAAAAGAAACGTGTGAAAAATCACCTAGCTTTTGAATGCAACGTTGGTATTGTTGGTTAACTCTTTCGAAACAGTTTTCACTGACAAAATAATCTGTAAAATTTGTAATTTGTAAACTCGCTTCGCTTGGCTTTCCACGGACACGAACGTTTTGAACGGCTCCCAGACGTACGCGTGACTTAGCCGGCATTTATTGTTTCGTTCTTATGCTGAAAATTTTCTTTCATTTTAATTCTTAAGGCATCATTTCATAAGGGAGGGCTTTCATATGCCGAGGTTCCACTGTATACTGATTGAAAATGTTCGATAGTTTAGTGGAATGGAAAGCCAGTGTTCAGGTAAAAAGATAAGGTTAAAGAACAGCGTCTGAAAGAGCGAGTGAAAGAACGAGTGTGTAAATAAGTGCAACTCCACAGCAGCTGTCTTCACGCTACAGTAGAAATGAAGCCAGACCACTGAGTTGAGCGAGACCTCGGGTAGGATCTGCCATGGTCCAGATTCATATTCAGAAACAAGGGCCCTGGAAAGATGATTAAAACTGGATGAGCTGATAGGTAATGACGTGAGATCACTGTGAATGGACCATCACCGAAGCGCACAGGGATCAATCAGCAGTGAGCTTTGTATTCGTCTTCATTCGTATTCATTTTTTGTTGTTCACACATACACAGGGACTACAAATGATGGAGACAAACAAACTGCAATATCTTCTATGTAGAATATTGAATACGCTTGTCTTTTTTGGTATATCTAATAATAATAACTTATTTGGGTTTTATAACACAAAAGAAAATAGATAAACAAACTTGGAAACTAAACAGATACAGATGCAGATTTTGTTATATCCCTTATATTTTTAGATTAGATTAGATTAGATTAGATTAGATTAGATTAGATTAGATTAGATTAGATTAGATTAGATTAGATTAGATTAGATTAGATCAGATCAGATTCAGTATGCATGTGGTCAATGAAATGTTTATAGAATCTGTAACTGAATGAACACATTAAATGCTAGAAATAAGGCTCGATGAACAACTACTCCATTTAAAAAAATGATGTATAAGGCTTTGCCTCGAAGCAACAAAAAAAGATATCATGTTCAGCAGCACATTCTTTAAATGCAAATGTAATTAATACAAATGACATGCAAACAAATCCCCAATTACAAACAGAACACCGAAAAATTGCAAACAAATCACTGATAAGTGGAAAAAGAATAAACGAAGCACAACAAAGAAAGTGTGTTTAGAGCAGCATGACGGCAGAGATAGTCATCTGTAGATAAGACTAGATAAATGGACAGGAGCGAATGGTTGCTGGTCACAAATGTGATTATTAGATCACAAGAAATTTATAGTACAGTAATTCAAGAAAAATTGCCTTATTCCAATGAACATTTGTCTCAAAGATTAAAAAAAAGCTATTTATTAGTATGTATGTTGGGTGAAAATGCTCCAAATGCAAATGGAACTAAAAGAGCGGGCTTAATACTCTTCAAAGAAAAAGAAAGAAACACATTAATCTGTGCTAAAAGTAAGAAAATCACACAGACGTGTTTGGACACCTAAAGAAAAATGATCAGCAATTATATGCTTATATGCCTCAAATATCCGGCAGCTCAGACGTTTACGGGAAAACTACACACAATTTTGTCCTTCCTCTCTGTCTGTCTCATAAATAGTGTTCTCCTTGGTGGTCATCCTCATTTCACAGTAAATTAGAGTGAAGTAGTGCCTCGTTACACTTGATGAGTGCTCGGCCAAGTTAATGTCCCCTGAAATGACTGAACACACCTGTATGCCCACACACACACACACACACACACACACACCTAGACACAAACACAAACAACTGTGTCCTCTCCTGCAGTGTGATCATATAGACTGCAAAGATTTAACTGCCGTCAAATGTGCTGGTAAAAAGTAATGTGTTTAAAAATGATGTGCTCCAGATGTGCTGGGTTTTTTTTTTCTTTCTTCATGCAGCACTCAAATCCTCTGTATCTGTCCTCTCTTTTTCTCTATAACAATTTGTCTATCAAGCTTACAAATACAAAATACTGTATACTCCTGTCAGTTTAAGTTCAACATAAAGCTGCAGCTTCTAAATTGTATAAAAATGATCCCTCTTTCATAGCTAGACACTATAATCATCTCACCAACCCTCTACAAATAGGTGCCATTTGACGGCGGTTAGGATTACATTCCTTACAGCCTTGAAAAGTCACAGTCTCTGCTTCTGTATTTTTCTCTTAATACGACGAACATTATTTTAAACTACTAAACTACACAGCTCTAAAGTTTAGTAACATTTCGCATGTAATCAAAATGGTTCTGAATTCAAATGAGAGCAATAACATGATTCCTCGGTGTGCGAAGTCAGATAGACTCCCGAAAGGCTTCGGCGTATCTGGGTTATGAATGAAAAGGGCTGCCAGAATAAAAAAAATGATTACAGGGAGTGAAACACATGTCCATAACCAGAACCTGTCATTCTTAGTAGACAGGGTCTTACGTATTCTTACAGTTCATGTAAGAACTATATGTCAATGACTGGTCATTGTAAGAGAAAGGTGTTAGATGTCTGCTGTGGTCTTAGAGGAAAAGGGGAGGAGAAAAAATGCTGGCTGTATAAAAATAGCCCGATTGGGTGACAAAACCAACAGTATATTCCTGTCAGATTCTCCTAGAACAATGTCCTGGAGGCTCAATCATGTTTAAATCCTCCAAATGAAGTGTTTCAGATGAAATCTGGACATAATGTTTTATATACATCATGTAAGTAGTACCGTTAAGTGACAAGGAGCGCTTATCTTTGCTTGCCAAATGTTGACAAATTCAGCACTGTTATCACAAGCATTGGCATATAAAGCTGCTGAGTCTGCAAAAAGTGCCATATGACTTATACGTCAATGTTTCTGTTTTGGTGATATGATACCGCTATAAAATCTGTCAAAAGAAAAGCCCCAAACTGAACAGCTGTGCCAATGTTTTATAACGCATGTTGGCTATGCAGTTCAGTGGCCCATAGAGATTAACAAACTTAGACATAAATGTTTGCGGAAACTTGTTTGCTATTCCTAGTCTGTCAGTGGAGATAATTCTCGAACGGATGATACCGCATGCTTGTACAAAGTCAGACTAAATTTCATAGTGTTTGTTGTCAACAAAACAAAAAAAAAGAGAATAGATGCTTGAACAGGTTTCAATACCTTGTAGAAAAAATAGACGGAGTAAGGCAGGTGATTGCAGTGCATTCTTAAGCCTATCACAGCATTGCACATCAAAACAGAGACAGTACTTCTGCAACCCAAAAATCAGTCCCAATTGGATCTAAACAGTATATAATTCTCTGATTCTATAGCATAGAAGTCTGTAATATATATTTAAAGAGAGGTGGTAAAGAAAAAAGCCAGTTAAATTATGGTTTCCTGAGGTACAGAGATGGGTGGAGCAGGCTTGTAAGACACATGTCCCACAATGCTCTCTCTCTCTTTCTCAGTACGGAAGAAGAAAAAGTTCCATTACAAGGGAAATGTTTGCGTTCATTTTATTTATATGATTTTCTTCCCATTTTATTAGATTATATTTTATGTATTTTATACAGATGATAAAATTATGCAGATCTAATATATATATATATATATATATATATATATATATATATATATATATGTATATATATATATATATATATATATATATATATATATATATATATATATATATATATGTATATATATATATATATATATATATATATATATATATCTATATATATATATAAAACTGCATATAATCAGTCTATTAATGCTCAGTACTCTCTCTCTATCTCCTATATGAAGCCTTACTTTTAAACCTGCACACTAAAGGAATTTTTCATTTCCTCCTCAGCTCTCATAGGAATTGAAGAAATAAGCAACCTGTTAGCAGAGTGCATTGGAACACTCTTTCTGTAACAAGGGAATTCAGGTGATATACGTCCAGAAGTAGTACTTCATTAAACAAGGCAACAGCACCGGTCCAAATTCTCCCATGTGCGTTGAAAAAAACAGGTGTAGGGTCCCGCACAGTGATGAACACAAAGGCACATTCAGGTAGGATCAGGGCCAGAGAAATATCAGGATAATCATGGCTCTAAATTGCACTAGCAGATTATTGGCAAAACTTCATAACACACACTTGAGGATAAGAGTGTGTGTGTGTGTGTGTGGGAGGTGAACGGAATGCAGAGAAAAAAATAATTACTTGTAGGTGTTTCCTGAGGTGAGCATTTTGCTTATCAAGTGAATTCTATAGTCATTTCAGACAAAGCCGAAGCAGAACTGTTGTTGTGAGTGAGATGACACTGTTGCGAAACACGGAAATGGGGAAAGGCCTCGAGGACAAAAAAACGACATACTGACTGGAAAACAAAGAAATAGCAACAGAAACAGAAACAGGAACCTGATCTTGTTATTACACTTGTCACATAGTCAGAGTCATAAACACGCCAGGGTGAAAAACAGCCTCATCCAACCCTGTCTATTTCTAAACACACACACACATACACACACACTGACACACACACAACTGACACACACACACACTTGTTGCATTTATTGTACAAAATTTACATCAAAGGTGCTGAAGCAGCACAAACTGTGCCCAAGCTGATTGTACACAGGAGGATGTGTAATATCCCAGCATCCTGGTGGGCAATGGTCAATACAATCACAATGCTAAATGCTTTTTGTTTTATCCTTATGGTTTACAGGTGATATTACAGGTGTGTGAGATAAGATAAGATAAGATAAGATAAGATAAGATAAGATAAGATAAGATAAGATAAATTGATAAATACCAAAAGGAAATTATTTTGCCAGAGACTGCTTCAGATTACAAGAAAAACAAAAATAAATGAAAAATAAATGAAATATTCTAGGTGCCTGGGAACTAAGAACATATTGCTCATCGTATGATAATGTACATGATGTGATATTGCACATAGTATGAAGTCTTCATTGGGGCTTATACCAAGTGTGTTAGTACAGCATTGGTCCACCATGAGCCAGAACAGTAAGCTCTGGTATAAAGACTGAGATATAATGCAACTTCTCAGTTACATAATTATGCCAGAGGACCCATCAGTCACACAGTGCAGCGCAACACGGCACTGACACTTTCTGTCACATTCTTCTCAATCCATCTTGCAGAGCCATCCGAACAAACATCCTCATGTCAGACACAAAAAAAATCTGTTTTCATGTCAAAACACAAAAGGTTGCAGACAGACAGACAGATCATTTCAAGGCTAAAAACAGCATTAGTGAGTTATAGAATAGAGAGAGAGAGAAACGCTTTAAACACAAATAGGCGAGACAAGAGCATGAGTCCACATCCTCACAAAGAGGCCACTGGAGTCAGGGAGATCACCTGGTACATTCACTTTTCTTCTCTTCTTTGGAGGATCAAAGACTGACATCAGATAGAGCAATTGAAGAAGCACATCAAATAAAGTGGTATGTCCCTTGTCTGTCTCAGCACACGGCCTGGTTCGGAGGGTGGTGTAATGTTGTGTAATTTTGTTTCTAGCCTAGTCTTGTCATTGGTGTTTATCTGATTAGGTCCCTGTGTTCTGTGTTAAGCTCTTAGTTATTGTAGTCTATGTTCAACCTGAGGTTTTGTAGTTTTTATTGCAAAGCCTTACCATGCACCAGTGTCGTTAAATCTGAGCCTTGTTTTCAAATATCCTGTTTCTGTGATTTTCTGTTTTCATCCCTCATTTGTTTTCCCATTTTTTGAATGATAAATTTTCCTCATGTTACATTATACCTCGTGTTTCCCAGCCATGATCATTGAACTGGATTCACTGCGGTAATGAAACTCGAGATAAAAGCCAGGAAATTATTACATCTGTGTACTATATACGTGTGTTAAAAGTTCCGTCTTTGATTTTGGTGATGCTTTACTAGCTTTTAAAGTAAAACCTCAAATTGTCTCCTATGTTCCCTTTAAAGCTACATCCACACACTGTCCAAATGTTAGCGCACAAGACACAAGCAAAGATGTCGTCCTGTCCTGGTTTGTGGATTGTCATTGTTTCAGCAGATAGCAGATAGTTTAATTACAGCTACTGTGTATATTACACAAATTACAGATCCCTCTTTAAGCTTGATGCAGAGTTGATACCGGCGACAATAAACACTGAGCCATCATCACAGAGAGAAACAGGAGGTCTCTAACAAAGAGGTGCTGAATGTCGACATGTAAAGAACACTATAATCACCGGGAAATACATGGGGAGTCGCTCTGACTCAAAAGGATCAAAACTTAATTTAACGTAATTATAAACACAGTCACAGGGGTTCGACAAGAAAAAAATAATCAGATCAGTGTTCTCAAGCTTCATCACAATGCATGTTAGTCCTCTAAAGGCTACATTCAAATGGTCTTTTGTGTAATAAAGCTTTACGAAAAGCACTGTGTTTTTCCTCATTTTGTCTCCTCTTCACACTCTCTCACACACCCACATACACAGAGCACTGATGTACCAAATAGGGCAGACAACTTACCTGTCCAGGCCAAACCCCAGCAAGCATGAGGACAAAGTTACAGGTGAGAAGACAACGAGAACAGCAGAGAGGTTCAGAGCCAGAAAGCAGGGACGAAGGCCAGATGCACCACATAGAAGAAAAGAACACATAAAAACACATAAGAAAACACTTCTTGGGGAATAATTTGCACTGATTGTTTGAAGAAGTATCAAACAAACAAAAGAAGTAGCCTGCTGTTCCAATATTTTTGGAGTGGCTTCCAAATAGGAACTGGCAAATGTGAAGAAAAGGGGAGGAAGACATGATAATGTAAACCGGCCCATTTTTAATAATTAAACAACTAAAGAATTAAAGAAAAAGATGCAAAAGATACAAGATTAAAGATTCACTTTAATCAAAATATTTCATGAATAATAAACTATATGGCTGCGCTAATCTTATTCATCCCAAAGTCCTAAACATGTTAAGGGCTTAGTGTGTGATCCATGGATGTTATCGTGCATGATCAGTAGTTAATTCATTTATTTTGCATTAATGTTACATTAAAAAGCAGTCAGTAAGTTTGTCTTATCTCAGCCCTTCAATTCTGTGATATGATTTTAAAAACCATGTTGTGTATCCAGAGCTAAAACATGATCATGTCATGGCCATTAATCATTTTTAATCCCTGATAAAAGTCAAAAAACTAAAAAGAGGCCAAAACTCTTTAGCGATACAGAAGAAATTCCTTGTCTTGAAAATCTTAAACGATCTATCTTTCAGCACCTGACCCCCCCTCCATCTCATCGATAATTCCACTCACGAAATAATGAAAGGAGACACAAGAGACGGCTGTAAATCAATACAGCCTTTTTGATGCCACATTTATCTTTGATCCCACCCTTATCCTTACTTTCATCTTTACATATTCTCTCTCTCTCTCTCTCTCTCTCTCTATCTCTCTTTCTCTCAACACCTGCTTATCTGTCTCTCATTCAAACCCAACTTTCCAGCCTGAACCCTTCACATTGATTTTTGATACTTCATCTGAAATTCTCAGCTAAAGAAATCTGCTGAGCTTGAGAAGCAAGCTACATTTATTATATTAATACGTAAGGAAGAGAGATGAGACGGAATGATTGAGGATGTTTGTGACAGAGAGTGTGTGAGAGAGAGAGTGGAGAGAGAGAGAGAGAGAGAGAGCTTGTGTATCGCCCTTATTTATGTCTAAACCCATAAAAACTGTCAATTACATTAGGGTGTGAAGTCTGAGTGCCTATCTCAAATAAAAGTGATGCTCTAACAAGACAAAAGAATTCAAAAGGCTATAAAGCTCTGCTCCATTTGAGTCAAGTGCAGCACGTTAATATCCACGGTCAGTGAGGAAACGGATCTGAAAATGGCTACCGCAGGTCATTTGGATTTTCAATCTGTTACTAATCTCACATACAGTAAATGCAATTTAAAAAGTATTTTTTATTCTGTAGATCTGAAACATTTGCTAAGATTAGAAGCGTGGAAGTTTCCTGAACCTTTCATGTGGCTGTTGACCAGAGAAGAATTAGTTTTCTTCTTAATGTGTTTTTCATTAGTGAGCTAGATCCGGGCTTTCATAAATCTGCCTTTGTCTCAATAACTAACCTTTACATTCCCACTGGATGTTCCTCTGCTATAAATAATAGCGATGTAGTGTAAAATCACAATGTTTACTGAACATGACAGACATCATTCTCTTTCAAGATGACTCCTCCCTCCTCCACAGGGTACAAGAGCTCACTGGATTATTGGATGAGGATGAAAATGATGTAAATCACATGCAATGGCTTTCAGTCAGCAGATCTCAAACCAGTGGACACGTATGGGAGATTTTACAGCTATGTGTTAGACAGAGCTTTCAGTCACCAACATCAAAACGCCAAGTGAAGAAAATTCTGTTTTGAAGATTAGGGTTCATTGCTCCAGTTCAGCTACAGAGACTTCATCATCTAAACCAATGCTCATTGAAGAAACTGGTAGTTTCTGGCTTTCATTTATATTCTATATAGTTTGTTTATGTAAGTACACCAATGTTGTGTATTTTAAGTATCGTGATTGCAACGTGGCATGATGTTTATTAGGTGCAGGTCATGAATCATCATTACTGGCCATAGCAAAGGTCAAAGAACAGGCTGACAATGTTAGAGATAATCCATATTCATGATCAGGTGAGGGGCTCAAAATATATAAAGAGGAATAGGACAATAAATAACCGAAACTAATCAACATAAAACACAGAACAGCTGAGCACATTAGATAAATCTACTACTGATGAGACAGGGACAGAGACCTGACATGAACTGTTCATCATGCTGCACGTGATTAAGAAGTGGACCATTTTATTTATTATCCATATACAAGATATGCATCAGATCTCGTTAGTACTGTGTTTGCGTTCCTTTTAAGAGACTCAGATTTCTTGTAGCGTAAAATACGAATAATCAAGAATTGTGAATCAAGAACCGCACTGTGACTGCTAAAATGCTAAATGAATGCAATAAGCAATATTTTGTCATATCTAGATCTCAACTTCTACTCATGCTGGTTCCACAGGGACAGTGTATAATGAGTGTCAGTGGTGTGTAATAGAACTGTACATTACTGTGTAGTGCAGTAATGGGAGTGTGTAGTAAGGTGTTGAAGAGTTTTTCAGCGCTGTACACGTCTCCGGGGATTCTCGGCACGTGTTCAGATTTAAGAGCAACAGGAGGAGAGAACGGCATCACTCTGCGCTCATCTGGAGCAAGGGATCACCAGGGAGCAGAAACAGTGGCAGATGGAGGGGGGGGCAAGGAATAGACACAGCAGCAAAGATAAAAATAGAGGGAAAAGAGGTGGAAAGAGAAAGCCACAACAGAGAAAAGAGGAGGCCAGTGCAAAGCCAGGCATTTATATATATATATATATATATATATATATATATATATATATATATATATATATATATATATATATATATATATATATATATATGCATGCTTTGTTAATGTCTTTTAAATGTAAATCTGACTACCACTCTAGTTTGGGAGTATTAAAATCATTCATTTGGCTGGCATATGAGCTTCATAAATAAATAAATACTGGAACAGTTTTAAATGCAAAGAGACCACTTTAGCTGATGAGCATTCGATTTCATGCTCCTTTAACAAACAGATACAGTAATACTAATAATAATACTAAAAGATAAGATAAGACAATTTACAGAGGATTTATTAATATATTGTGTTAATAAAAGCAAAATAATGATTTCCTATTCACGTCTTTTATTAGTGTTTGATGAGTTGCACCGCAAGCGCTAAGTTTCTAATCAACGTCTTCAATCGTTCTGGATTTCGATTCATTACTAAAAGGAAACAAGTCAAGAGGAAATTAGCAGCATTCACAAAGAGAAAGATCTGAGAACTAAAACTACAGAAGTGAACTTGGCTATTATTTATCTCTCAGATCACTGCATAGGATTTTTTTTTCGTTATCTTTCCGTATATAGCAGTTCATGCCGCTTCAGAACTTTGTATAATTTCAAAACTTTAAAGAAAAATAAAAGATGGAGAATTCCAACAGCTCATACAGAGGGTAGAGAAAGCAAGAGAATAGTATAGTCTGACTAGGTAAAGAAAGGCAGTGTAAAAGACTGGTGAAGGGAAGATAATGAGAAAGACTTCTTTCAGTTCTCCCTATTCAAATATGCATCTCTTCTGCCAAACATCCACTCACAGACGGGGAAGTTATATAGCAAGGAAATTTATATTCCTCCTTGACTAGGGACCCTGAAATGGCATGACAGACTATCAGCTATAGAAGAGAAAAAAGGAGGAGGAAAAGCAAAACCAAGAGGGTGAGGTAAAGGGGGCCTGATAGAAACTATATATATATATATATATATATATATATATATATATATATATATATATATATATATATATATATATATATATATATATATAAAGCAATTTATATTTTTACTAAAACATATACAATATACAATTTACTCCCATATATTGTTCTTTGGTTTCATTTTCAATCCTTGCTTTTACTTCAATACATTTCCACAGTTTTTTCATATAAAATATATGCAGTAGTTTTAACCTTTATGTCTCAGGTGCACAATCACTAGTTTCATTTCGGAAAAATGCACCGCAAAGATCAAGAATGTTTCAAGTGAAAACACACACAGAAGTTCAAGAAAAGAGTCTGCTGGGAGAAAGTGGAGCGATACATGCAGTCACTTCAGTTTAGTCTTCAAGTCCTTCGCTTTACTCGCTGTCTCATCCGTCTGTGACACGTGAAAGAGGATTAGACAAGAGGAAAATGTGTCTGAAAAAGTGACTGAGAGAGAGAGAGAGAGAGAGAGAGAGAGAGTATTGCAGTCCAACTTATATTTGCAAAATATTCTGATTTGATTTAGCTCAACAGGAGGATGTGTGTCTGAGGCATTAAGACATCAAGTTCATACAGGAAGACAAGAGAAGAGAAGAGAAGAGAAGAGAAGAGAAGAGAAGAGAAGAGAAGAGAAGAGAAGAGAAGAGAAGAGAAGAGAGGAGAGGAGAGGAGAGGAGAGGAGAGGAGAGGAGAGGAGGGAAGGGAAGGGAATCGAAGGCAGGAGAGGAGAGGAGAGGAGAGGAGAGGGAAGGGAAGGGAAGGGAAAGAGGAAGAGAAGAGAAGAGAAGAGAAGAGAAGAGAAGAGAAGAGAAGAGAAGAGAAGAGAAGAGAAGAGAGGAGAGGAGAGGAGAGGAGAGGAGAGGAGAGGAGAGGAGAGGAGAGGAGAGGGGAGGGAAGGGAAGGGAAAGAGGAAGAGAAGAGAAGAGAAGAGAAAAGAAGAGAAGAGAAGAGAAGAGAAGAGAAGAGAAGAGAAGAGAAGAGAAGAGAAGAGAAGAGAAGAGAGGAGAGGAGAGGAGAGGAGAGGAGAGGAGAGGAGAGGAGAGGAGAGGAGGGAAGGGAAGGGAATCGAAGGCAGGAGAGGAGAGGAGAGGAGAGGAGAGGGAAGGGAAGGGAAAGAGGAAGAGAAGAGAAGAGAAGAGAAGAGAAGAGAAGAGAAGAGAAGAGAAGAGAAGAGAAGAGAAGAGAAGAGAAGAGAAGAGAAGAGAAGAGAAGAGAAGAGAAGAGAACTGTTGTATTTTCATCCTTATCATCATTAACCATGCTTGGGACTTGGGAAATAATCTGGAATTAAAGTTGAGATTCTACCTCAGGAACTCTGCCTCAGCAGCACTGAATGGGTAAAGGCAGGAACCTCGACCCACCTGTACACATCATCATCTTATTATAAACCTGACAACATCTGTGCATTGTGCATTATATTTCCCTAAACCTGGATCATCGTGTTTTTGGCTCTTAGTCTGGCTGATCACACTGTGACTTTAGCCAAGTCTCCACAGTTGTAAAATATAGATGAAGGAGAACTTCAGATCTTCACTGAAGATTGCTGGACAGTCTGAGACTATGGTTAGACCTTCAGCATGGTTTCTGCAGAAAATAGTCCACACAGCCATAATCCTGCCTCTGTAATCCCTGAAGAAACAGACATGACACTACCACTAGACATTCCACACGATCTCCATGTTGTGGACTCTTTCTCTGTAATCTCTATCAGTGGCTTCACAGATCAGAACCAGCAAAAAGACACAATCAAATCGTAACAATAAATCTTCTCTACGTACCTTCTTCTACATCGGCTAGGATTAGTATATTACGTTGATCCACTCTAGCCAGAGCAACTCTAAATACTACAAATGAATGAATGAATAATAAATCGCATGAAGGTTGTGTCAAAAACTTGAAACCTCCTTTGTTATTTTTCTTAAGTAAGCAGGCGAGAAAAAGCAGCATCTAAATTCAGCACAGCATTTAGTTTTCAGAATTTCATATGGATGAAAAGGTCAAAAAGGCCAAAACCGTTCCCCGTGAGAATAGGTTTCCTAGGCTGCTACACACATAGGTTGAATTCAATTATTTGTCCGTGCTTTGAATTATAATGATGTGCAACAGAGTGGCCCAGGAAAAGAAAGAAGAGATGAAGGAACAGAAGGAACATAAGCAAACATTACGAGTGCTCCGGCCATGTAATGCTTCCACACGGGATTTATGTCACTCCGTACCGTCACATAAGCGGAAATAAAAAAACATGTCATCAACATCTCTGCAGGGTGTAATGTACTGTTTCTGTCTCCCACTGGCTCTTTCATAGTGACATAGAGAGACAGACAGAAGGGCAGGGGAAAAAAAAGGTGTATGGCATAATGGAGCAGACTGAAGAAACCACGATGGGAAAATAGTCTTATTAAGCCGGCTACTTTTGAGGATCTAATATAACTGCAGCTCTAGACATTGATGAATTATGGAAGCTGGTGGAGCCGCAGCAAGGTGACTCTGGCACACACACACAGACCTAGGCATATGTACAGAGATGGTCAAAGGACTGCTTTTATTTAAAACAAAAACTAATTTGCTTCTGACAAATTACATTATTCAAACAAGACTGCACAAACAGACTAAACGTTAATATGTAGTGCAGCACTTTGCAGTGAGGATCCGGTAAATGAAATAAGCATAAAAAGCAAGAAGAGTAGACTTAGCAAATATTTTCCAATTAAATAACCTACTGACATTTTTTTTTACAGTTAACTCTCCCTCTTATACTACTGTATCTGTTCCATAGAAATGAGTACAATAAAGACATCTGACCATATATACAGTATAATGGCTTAAGAATTCAGCTATTTTTTTTTTATTTCTTTTTATCTTATTAATGTGATTTTGTCAATGATCAATAAATCCACTGTAGACATAAACATCAGTACTGTTCTACAGTGTTGCTGCATGTGCTCATTCGACATAGTTTGAAGGGTCAAAACTGTGCACTTTGGTGTTTACAAATATGTAAGTGGTCAGATAGTGGACAACAGCAGGAAATATAACTGCTGACTGAAATATTTCCCTCATTTCCCACCATTAGAAACTAGCTAAATAACTAGCTAAGTGTAAATAATGTACCTAGCTATTTACACTTACATGAATCTAACATTAGTAAATGGTTTGGATTCACTGCCCCTCATGCATTTCAGCACCTAGACAATGTTTAAATCGATAACGACAATGACCGTATATGGTGACAGGCATTGCAATAAAAGTCTACATTTTTAACTGGCAAAATGTGGTTAGAAATAATGGACATTTTGACAACCTTCTGTCAAAAGGGGTAGCGATTTGATGTAATGTAACCTTTAATTAAAATTAAAAGCAACGATTATGATTCTGGAACTCTAATAAAATTGATGAAATTGATGTGCATGAGTCATGTCTCATTATGTCTTTACATGATGTGTCCTTCAATTGTGGCCTGAGCTGTAGGTCAGATGAGTGAAGTTAAGTTAAGCAGAGATTAAATACAGAAGGTGGTTAAAAAATTTAAAAAATTTTTAAAAAGTCAGTGTGGTTCCTGCAGGGGGCGCTGTAGAGCGTAATCAGAGAAAAGTAAGTCTCCCGTTTACCATACTGCTCTCCTGCTGGGAAAAAAATCACCTCACACTGGGTGCAATCTGCCAACACAACCTGTCAGCTATACTGACAAACTCTCTTGATCTGTCTATCTCTCTCTCTCTCTCTCTCTCTCTCTCTTTAATTTTTCCTCTCCTGTACACTCAACACACAAGCCAAAAAAACATATAATCAACAAACAAAACAATCCCATATATAAAAATAACCTAGACAGAAAAAAACAAAATGTAAAGTAGATTTGAAGAGACAAGTACATCAGGTTTGGACAGAAAAAGAGAGATTGGCCAAAGGGAGAGGGGGTGGGCAGAGAGAGAGAGAGAGAGAGAGAGAGAGAGAGAGAGAATGAGTTATCACTTTAAAGTCACTTTTTTCATTATAATACCCAGACGCCAGATGCAGACCCAGACGCATGAATAAAAGGAAGCATAAATTTATAAATATATAATAAACATGTAATAATGTGTAATAACAGTGTAATTAATAATGTTTAGCACTCCTTGTGTATCAGGTCCATGTGGTACTTTTCAAAAATTCCAAAACGTATATATATATATATATATATATATATATATATATATATATATATATATATATATATATATATAGATAGATAGATAGATAGATAGATAGATAGATATAGATATATATAATTAAAGATCACAAAGCCAGTTCTCTATCATCTCTCCAAGCTTTCTCTTTAGTCTCACTCCCAAACACAAAACTTTTCCTCCTTTTAGAGAAGAACCTTCATGAAGGTTGTTGTGGATGTGTGATGGTTGTAGATCTTGAGATATATTTTGCTTAAAGATTTCTCAAAAGGCTCAGACCTAAATATTGAACCATCAGCCTTTTACATTAATGCTGTAATGAAAGGTGAGTCTGAGTCTATGGGTCACTGCTTTTCATAAATCATTGATATATGAGTGGAGTGTGAAGGCAAATATGGAGAAAGTGGATGTACAGAGATTATTTGATCTCTTCTACCGTATGTATTGAACATCGTCTGTATGACTGCAGCAGATGTTAATTTCCCAGCAAGCAAGATGTTCCCCTAGAAATACGAGCCGTGAAGGACTAGGTGATTCTTTCAAAGAGAGAGAAAGTTCTGGAGCGTGACGCTGGTGGTCATTCATTTACCTAACTTCACTACAAGGTATGTAAGCAGCCAGAGAGAGAATAAGACAAAAAAAAGGGAGTTCAGAGAGATAAACAGACAGATATGACAAGGAGGGGGAAAAGAAACAGACTGTTAACTTAGAGAGAGAAAGTAGAATCAGAAGGAAAGAAAATCTACATTTACATTTACTGTATTTGGCAGATACCCTTAAACTAAGCAACGTACCAAAGTGCTTTGAAGCCTCTGTCGATGAATTCATCAATACTGGTTTTCTAGGTCACAGAGTAAGGATGCCATGAAGATTCTGTTGGGAAACAGACAGGTAGTTCTCCACCTGTTGTTCGAAGACAATCAGCGGCTGTTCTGATATTGATGGGAAGTTCATGCCACCACTGTGATGCCATAACAGAGAAAGGTCTTAATGCATACCGACCTTGTACCTTGAGAGATGGTGACCAGTGATGGTCCATTTTTGGCTTTGTAGCCAAATATCATTGTTTAAAATTCTGATGCAATCACCTACCAGAAGCTAGTAGAGGGAGAAGAGTGATGGGGTGCTAAGGGAGAACTTGAAAGGTAGAATGGCAGTATCCTTCGGATGTTGTAAAGGAGATACCGACATGTCAAATTTGCAACGTGAGAAAAAGGAGAGTTGAATATCCATGGTTACCCCAAGGTTGCAAGCAGCGGTTGAAGGCAAGATCGGCGAGTTGTCCAGGGAGATCATTAGATCCTGACCTGGGGATGAATGACCTTGGATGAACAGCAGTCAGGTCTTGCTGGGATTGAGTTTTAGCTTCATTCATGATGATGTGTCTGCCGAATTCAACATCCTATACAGTGAAATAATAGTCACTGTAAATCATTTAGCTTTTATTTTGAAGTGTACACACACACAACAATATAAAAACTATTATAACTCTGATCACACACTGATTCTCACACCCAAGAATAAAAGCCAAGATCACACTCCATGTAGTTACAACACATCTGTCTATCAAAGTCTCACATTTCTATCTTGCTTCCTTTCTCTCTCTCTCTCTCTCTCTCTCTGTCTGTGTTTCTCACTAATACCTCATGCCTATCAGAGTCCAGTGTCCTCAGTGGGTCACTAACACACCACCACCTCTGTTGCAATGCAATAATTCTAAAAGTAAAAAATAAAAGTAAAAAATTTCACATGACTACTATGTCTTGCATTTACACACAGATACTATCTCTCTCAACGAAAAAAAAAACACAAGTGTGCTTGAAGTGAATAGAGTCAGTATGATGTTAGACCTCTCTGCCCTTTACTGCACTTCTCTTTAAGCGTCTGTTATTCCACCCAGGCAGAGTGTCAGTGTCAGAGTTATTCCAGGGAAAAATCCAGTCACTGCCATTACCTCAGATAGTATAAATGTGTGGCATTTAAACTCTTTAGCTTTAGCGACATGTCTCTCTGCCTGTACAGGCTTTGTCTTAATGAGACAGTCTGCATGTCTTGTCATGGCACAGTTCAGAAGGAACAAAAGATTCATGTAATTGTCGTACTGATATGTATGTTACTGAGAGAGAAGGAAAAGCCTTTATGAATGTGACATTCTGGAAATAAATAAATCAATAATTGCAGTTTTGCATGAAACTATCCACATTTTTTAATAAAGTAAAAATTAAAGAATTAGTTAATGAACAAATAAATGTCCAATTAAGTGACAATTGAGTATATTTTTATGGCTGAGTGTTGCATAGAATTACTGCAAATATTTTTAGATGGCAAAGACAAATTAATCTTAACCCACACCGATAGATAGATAGATAGATAGATAGATAGATAGATAGATAGATAGATAGATAGATAGATAGATAGATAGATAGATAGATAGATAGATAGATAGATAGATAGATAGATAGATAGATAGATAGATAGATAGAGTTTTAATTGCTAGTGAAGGACGCTTTTATCAAATACTGAACTTAATCAACTTTCTACTTACACCGATCAGCCATAACATTATGAGCAGGTGAGAAGTGAAGTGAATAAGACTGATGATCTCCTCATCATGGCACCTGGCAGTGGGTGGGATATATTAGGCAGCAAGTGAACATTTTGTCCTCAAAGTTGATGTGTTAGAAGCAGGAAAAATGGGCAAGCGTAAGGATAAAAATAACTACTTCTGAGAAAACCATAATTTGTTAATTTGTTTATGTTTAAGTGGTAACTATAACTCTTGTAAGTGTATGAATGCAGTTAGGAATATAAAGTACATCCTGACTGTGGTTTTAAGCTTGAGATAGCTGAAATTGATTTTGCCATCAAAGGCACAGAGTAAAGCAATTAAAAACAAAGATCTTCCTCTCCGATATGCCAACCCGATGCATTAATACACACTTGATCTCTTGCGTGTGCGGTTCTACAGGTCCTTCCACTTACCCACTTTAACCTTAGCTGCTTCTCCTCGAGACACAGAAACACACGCGTGGAGCCGAGCCAGGATGCAGACAAACCGCTAAGAGCCAATAAAGTCAATCAATTTTTCCCCATCAACAACAACTTACTCGGCATCACATATGATTGAGCACGCTGTGCAGGACGAGGAGAGAGGGGATTTAGCCTTAACAGCCATTTATTTACCGGTTATGCACAATTTGAAAAAAGAAAGAAAGACCCAAGAAGAAAAGCTCACCTATTAAGTAAGAAATATTCAACATCACTGATTAATATTTTAACAAAAAGACTTGGTTGAATGATTCATCTAAGCCTTTTAACATCAACCTTGTTATTTTTAATCATCAGATTTTATTAAGTGAAAAAAAATGGCAAATTGTCTTGATGAAAGCTTAACCCAGGAAGACCTTCAGTTGTATATAAAATACTTATACTTTAATACGATTGTTACCTTAGACAAAGCTTACGCCGATCAGCCATAACATTATGAGCACTGACAGGTGACGTGAATAAGACTGATTTATCTCCTCATCACCTGTTAGTGGGTGGGATATATTAGGCAGCAAGGGGACATTTTGTCCTCAAAGTTGATGTGTTAGAAGCAGGAAAAATGGACAAGGTAAGGATTCGAGTGAGTTTGATGAAGGGACAAATTGTGATGGATAGACCACTGGATCAGAGCATCTCCAAAACTGCAGCTCTTGTGGGGTGTTCCCGGTCTGCAGTGGTCAGTATCTATCAAAAGTGGTTCAAGAAAGGAACAGTGGTGAACTGGCGACAGGGTCATGGGCGGCCAAGGCTCATTGATGGACATGGGGAGCGAAGGCTGGTCCGTGTGATCCGATCCAACAGACGAGCTACTGTTGCTCAAATTGCTGGAGAAGTTAATGCTGGTTCTGATAGAAAGGGGTCAGAATACACAGTACATGACGGGTCAGGGCTGTTTTTGGCAACCACAGGGGGACCAACACAATATTGTTATGCCAGGTTGAACAAAGTAAAAAAGTCTACACAACCCAAAAACATTTCAACAATGAGATCTTGTATGTGCTTCTTAAGCTCCTTGTAGACCATGGCTTGAGACAGCAGTCTGCTAAAACCAAAAAGATGTCAAGAAAATCCCACAGAAACAGCAGACCTTTTCTGAGGGTTAATCAAAATTACAGTCACCAGTTCCTTTCTAAAAGGGTGTGTAAACTTCTGCAAGTCTGTTTTTCGCTTGAATGTTGTTTGATGGTATATCACATTAAAGGTAAAAAACTTCACTCTCACTAACAAGGCAACGACAAATAACAACAGGAGAACTTTGGAAGCTGAACTGCTGGTTCAGAAAAACGACTAGACACAATTATGATAAAGTAGGCAGAGGTAAGGCTGATAATCAGGGTATAGCAAGAGACAGAACAAGAATGCAAGAGTGAACAAAGGTGTGAAGAAAGGTTCCAGACATGCCTGGGAAAGTCGGTAGGTTGAAATAGTCTATTATTATTAATCTGGAGTGCAAAAGGGCTAGTGTGCATAGGTACTTTTCAGTTTAACAACCATGCAGCATACAAAAACCCTCTACACAGTGGCTTTTATATCGCTTATATAAATGCTCTGAGGAAACTGGAGTTTTTTTATACCTGCAATGACCCCAAGAGTAGAATGCCACATTTCACATGTACAAAGTGCTTTTATGCAACCTGATTAAGTGGGAAGAAAATAATGTGGCATATACAATGAGAAAGACTGATTTTATATAAAACACTACTCCGCATACCAACCTTAAGTATCTTTCCTTGAGCCAGTTTATAAATACTTATTATGTATTGTATTTCATCCTGTCAGTATTGTGTGTACTATCATATACTGTGTATTGTGTTTCTGACCACTACTGTATCCTGGGACAGTGCAGTTGTGTCATGTGACCTGAACAGCAGCCTCTGACCTCCTGATGTCCAACCCCATCATCTGGAGAGTCATCTATGATCGTGCAGCTGTCCAGGAGAGTGAGGATCAGATCCTGTGGTGGTGACAGGCCAGTGGGGCATGGGGAGAATCTGAGTGCAAGGTGTGATCCAGAGGTGTAAAAAACCACTCGCTCTCTTCTTTTGACTTTTGTCCTTCCTAGCTTTCACATGCTTCTCCATATGACCACTGAATCTTTACTTCAGTGGAATGCCACAAGTGCCCTCTCAGTCAAAAATCCATGGCCACCTGTGCAGGCTTTTATCACAGTCCCGGCACTGGTTGCTACACAATGCCTTCTTTTAGATAATCAGCCCTAAAATGCTGCACCTGGCCGCGCCTCTTCATAAGCCCTCCAAATGCCTCACTCTGTGTGCGGACTTAGATCTGTGCCAGGTAACTCTGATTTGTGATTTGAGGACCAGAAAGAAAAGGAACGTTGAATTAGAGAGAAAACATTAAGGAAAAGAAAGACAAAGAGCTCAGAATTATAGGGGAAACAGTGAGGGAAAGAAAGAAGGGCAGCTCAGAATTAATGGGAAAACAGATTAAGGTAAATATAAAGCTAGAAAGAAAAGATCTGACACCCCCCGTCCTTCACATCCCGTAATCATTTATGGATTATGGTTTGGCCCAAAAGGAGATCAGAAGACCACTGCTCACAAATGACCACACACTAAATGATTTAAAATCATTTAAACTACAACAAACTAGAACTTGCAGCAAATAATGCATACATTATGAGCTGAATACAAATGAAATCACAGGCTGTTGATGATTCTCTGTGTTATATTTCATTTCCTGTCTGCAAAGAATAGCATAATTAGGCAGAGAGGCAGAGAGAGAACCCACAGAACTTAATAACAATAATTATAATAATAATAATAATAAAGAACATTGCTATGTTTGTAAGTCATGACCATTATATACACTTTATTGTCTTTGCATTTTCATTTGCCATTGGTTGTCAGAAAGGCCTTGGTGTTACAGAAGTAACTGCAATTGTCATTAACTGGTACTTCCAATGCCGCTGCATTCATTCTGTTACTTAATCAGTATTTCATTTCCATTCACAGAAGTTAATAAGCCAGAGCAATGCAATCTGATCCAACCTAATACTGTTGGATAAACCCAACCTTTGTGATCAGGGCATCACGGCACAGGCTCATTTTCATTTATTGTGCATGACTTGGCATGTAAGGTCAGAACGCAATTAATAAGGAGCCGATTTGTGTGCATGATTATATACAGTATATGATAAAAAGCTCATGGTTCACAGAAGGGGGCAATAAAGCTTAATGGTTAGAACCAAGACTAATAATAGAATATGCTGCGCCAGGCCAGTTGGTTCCTTTAGGGGAGGAGGATGATGATGATGATGATAATAATAATAATAATAATCCATTTGAGAAGAGGAAAAGGTATAATAAGTGGACACAAGAAGTGCACATGGTTGCAACGAATCATTCATCATCAGTATTGGAACTTAAGGCCATTTATTATGTTTTATTTTGTTTGTTTGTTTGTTTGCTAAACTCTGTAGACATTTGCGTTTGAGATCAAAAGATGAATATGAGATGACAGATCCGAATTTCAGTATTTATTTCCTGATATTTATATCTAGATGTTAAGAATGTTACCACTGGATGCAGACTACCCAATTTTAGGTGTGTAAAAGTGTAGGAACAGACACCAGTTGCAATGACCTCCTTCAAGCAGGTGACCCCCAAAGTATTTCATTCTTCTATTGTGATGCTTTTCCGGGGTTGTTTTCTGAAGTCGTTTGTTTTGTTGGCTTTCTCTCGTCAGTCTCCTCTTCAGGAGGTGTAATGCTGGTGATTGACTCAGCTAGACTAACACCTTCCACTTTTTCCCCTGATGAAGACCTTTGTTGAATTGGCAGCGTGTTTTGCTGCATGATGAAGTTCCTCCCAATTAGACTGGATGCAATTCTCTGTAGATTGACAGAGAGAATGTTTCTGTAGACTTCTCGTCATTCTCATCATCAATGATTAATTAAGAGCATCAATAAAGATTAGGGAGCACCGTTGCAAGCCCAAGTCTTGAGACGACCACCACCGTGCTTGACCAATGAGCTTGTTCGTGAGCAGATCCTTTCCTTCTGCATCAGTTTGATATTGGTTATTTTTATTTCCTAAACTTCTGTGTGCTTCATTTTTGTATTTCTTTTATGAATTTCATCCTGGCCTTCAGATTCCTACTGCTAATCCATACACCCTTTGCATTTTTGACAACACCACCTTTAACTTAACTGATTAAATACTAAATTTATGCCATGGTCAGACCTACTGATGTGCAAAAATACATGTCACACATGCACAGATCCACTGAATTATTTCCAGACTATTTCCTGCACTGTGAAGTGATCAGTGTAGTGCAGTTCATGCTTTGCATACTTGTGCAGCAGATTGTTACTCTTACCTACATTACTTTTCCAGAAGATGCTCTGTGTTAGAGGCATTAAACACATGCAGTGACTTAAAGTATTTGAATACAAAGTGTGTTTGATCCCCATTAACAAAATTGAGAGAGCAGATGCCCCACTTGCTCCACTGCTCAGGTGATATCCTGAGGTTCAAAGACTTTATAAAAGGTAAAATATGCTGGACTCGTGAATAATGTAATCTTGTTAGATAAATACTATTTACATTGTTAGTAGAGGAGTCTGAATTTTAATGCCTATGGCAAGTCAGAGGTTGTTGCTCTGGGTTACATGTATTCTGTGTAAACTCTAAACATCTTGATGCATCAGAAATGCAGGTCCACAACCTGTTCATTTCTCTCCGTGAAAGTTCTTATGTAGTGTTTTTGGCCCCTGCAATTTGTTACTGCTCAAGCCATGGGTACAGCATGTCTGTGGTCAGCATTCAATTATGTGCCGATACAGCGATTCCCAATGTGCTGTGTGACTGCTATATTTTGCCGCAAGCATTTTGTCAAAGAACAAAATAAATGGAGGCAAGAGGGGGTGAGATGGACATTACAGATGTAACAAAACCTGCACTGTGCAGAAGAAATCAGAAAAACAGGGGAAAACAAAATGTGTGTGTGTGAGAGAGAGAGAGAGAGAGAGAGAAATGTGGAGAAAAGAAAACAAGTCAGATAGGAAGTCAAAGGAAATCAAAGCAGAGGACATGCTGAAAGACAGGGTCTATCAGAAAGGATTGAGTGTATAACAGTGCTGGAGGATGCAGAGAAGCAAGAAGTAGCAAGAAGTAGAAGTATGAAGCAGAGCGGGTTTGTTTTTTTTTCCCTACAGCACCAGCAATCCCGCACTAATTACTTCCCCTCTGACTACAACAGGAGCAGAGAGAGAGGGTCAATAAAGGAGAAGAATGAGAAAGAAAGAGGATGAGAAGGAATGGAGAAAGGAGAGTCGGAAGAATTTGTACATACTTCATCCTCGATTTACGGTGAAACAGTCAAAATAAGGCTGAGTTTCAGAGTTCAGACTTTTGTTTTGTGTGTCGTTCGAAAATCATGAAAAAATAAATGAGAGCACAGAAAGCAAGCACCTCATACAGCATTAGTGTTTCTTCTAGATTTGGACCTGTGAGATCCATTATACCGTCCACTAACTTATTTACATGCAAATCTGGATTCTTTCAAATTTCTTTCTTTCTTTTCGTTTTTTTTTTCACTTGATGGCATAATGGCATGATATAAGACACACAGGGCATGATAATGGAATGATATAAGAATTTCTATTCTGTCTACATATCAAATATTAAAAAGTAAAGTGAATTAAAAAGGACTAAAACAGAATATCGAAATAATTTAATAAAATATGTCATGTTATGTTATGTTATATGTTATGTTATATGTTATGTCATGTTATGTCATGTTATATGTTATGTCATGTTATATGTTATGTCATGTTATGTCATGTTATATGTTATGTCATGTTATATGTTATGTCATGTTATGTCATGTTATATGTTGTCATGTTATGTCATGTTATGGCATATGTTATGTCATGTTATGTCATGTTATATGTTATGTCATGTTATATGTTGTCATGTTATATGTTGTCATGTTATATGTTGTCATGTTATGTCATGTTATATGTTATGTTATATTATGTTATATGTTGTCATGTCATGTTATATGTTGTTATGTTATGTCATGTTATATGTTATGTCATGTTATGTTATGTCATGTCATGTGTTATGTTATGTTATGTTATGTTATGTTATGTTATGTTATATGTTATGTCATGTTATATGTTATTTGGTGGGAAGGCAGAACAATAGGAAGGGTGTGGCACAAAGTACAAGGGAAAACAAACAGTAAAGTAGACTCCACCAATTCACCTGTCAGCACCCCCTACAGGGGTCTGGCAGGGAACTGTCCCAGTGATTCCTGCCAGTCATTGACTGGAAGATCAAGGTTCAAGCCCAAGCACTGAAAAGCTGCAACTGTTGGGCCCTTGAGAAAGGCCCACAACCCCCTCTGCTCCAGTGGTTCTGCATCATGGCTGACCCTGCGCTCTGACCCCAACCTCCATGGGGATATGTGAAGAAAGAATTTCACTGTGCAGTAATGTATATGTGACAAACAAACACAACTTAAACTTAATGACTGCTTACACAGCTGCTATAACAGGAACTAACAAGCATCTCTGATGTTAAAAATAACTAGAGGACGTTCAATAATAAATAAAAAAATGGTAATTGGCAAATTGTTGTGGTGTAAAAGGAATGCCAGGATATATCACTGCACCGAACAGATGTGCAAGTGTTTCATTCTTATATAATGCACAGCTTAACACTTCAATCCAGATCATAACTCGTCACTCTGAGGGACCAGGAGTCAAATGATGACCTAGGAGTCTATTCATATTATCCTTTTTTTATATTTGAGCTATAATCAGTTGTTACGTACAATATTTTGATGGTTTTATTTCTTGATTTAATATTTCTATAGCCTATCCTAGACACGTTACATATTTCCGATGACCGTGGAGTCCATTTTTCCTCAAGCACTCTAACAGTGTCCTTAAATAACCCCCAAAAAACGATCCTGACATTTGACAGCCTACAGTTACTAATCCATATTAAGCGAGAAATGTCTGAACATCTGACATTTAAACTTGTAATATCTGTAATATCACACAGCCGCTCATTACATTCATACCTAAAGAAGGACTAGAAAGTTGGTTGGAATCTCTGAATAAAGCAAAAATGGAGCACGAATGCACAAATCTGTGAACGGGAACGAATGTTCATTTTTATGTGATGACGTAGAAAAAAACACACCAGAAGCAATTTCTTTGTTTGACCTTGTGAAAAGTGCTCCTTTTCTGATACTTTTATTTAGACATCTAACGGCTGATAGCAGATACCAAACGTTAAATTGCGCAGTGAGTTTGTATTCATAAAGCAGCCAAGGTCACACACGCAATGTGCCTTTGCAGTCAATTAATGCAGATACACAAGCCAATCAACTTTCCAAGGTTAAAAAATGTTCAGCTGTGAGAAGTGTGTACATAATATATATGTGTTATGAATTAACAACTACTATTTGTTTCTGCACTTCTCCAGCAGCATTAGGATTCTGGAGGCAGTGATGCATTTTCTAGACATCAGCAGCTATTGCTAAAGTGACCTAACAGGACTCATTAGGATATTTTTTTTAACGAAATCGTCTAATTAGGACAAGCTTTCATTCCAAGTTGTGATGAGGACTATTTTTCTGTGTATTTTTGAGCTTGATTCATTATTCAGGATCCAGGGATGTAGCACACAGGGATGTGGTAGCTTAGTATATAAGGTGCTAGAATACTGATCAAAGGTTGTGAGTTCAAATCCCAGTTCCACCAAGCTGCCACTGCTGGGCCTTGAGCAAAGCCCTTAACCCTCAGTTGTATAAAATGTGATAAATTGTAAGTCACTCTGGATCAAAACATCTGGAAGTCAAGAGTGCTTTGCTGTCTGAGAGGGAGGAGCTTACTCTCTCTCTCTCCTGTCAATCACAGTGGCACTAGCCAATCATGTGCATCTGTGAGCTCATGATGAAGCTTTTCTCAAAATATATTACACAGCACTGTGTTGTGACTCTCTAGCTTCACATGTCTTGGACCAACGTGGAGGACTGCATGCCTTCATATTCCCAATTTCCAAAATTCCAAAAATTCCAAAGTTAATTAGTCCACTTTCAAACTCATAAGTATCTGTACAAATCAAAATAGCATGCACATGCAAAATTAGGACATGTCTGAATAACCTAAAATATTCCAAACAGGGGAAACAATACTCCTTGAAACCGAAAATGTTTAAAAATTGGGAATGGGGATTAAGGATGAAGGTAACGTAGAACAAAAGTTCCTCTTGAGCTATACTGCAATAATAAAGAGCTTGACATGATTCTTAAGATGCTGTTCATGATACACAGTGTGTGTGTGTGTGTGTGTGTGTGTGTGTGTGTAGCCATCAGCATATGTTGGTACTGTAGTCAGTCTGAAACAGCTGGTAACTGAAAATAACAGGGAGGGATATAATAAACAGGAACGCAACATGTGGTGGGTTAGTGGGTTAGTTAGCTTAATTTTATTTGCCATTAATCAGGTTTGTGGCATAAAAAATTAGCATTATACAATCCTGCACATGAATGCAGCCAAGTGCGAATGTCAATACCTGTTCATGTTAAATCTCATTACACGCATCTCATTATACTTGACCTTTCAAAGCAGAAAAAATAGATTTCACACTTTAAATCAATAGCAGTGGTGTGGCCCGGGATTCATTTCAGTTGGGGTGAGGATATACGCTAAATAAAATCCCAGCATGAAATGTAGAGTTTAACCGATAAACTGCAGTATGCAAATGCTGTATTTTGGGAGGATTCCAGACAGTAGTGGAAGCAGTGGTATTATTCAGAATTTGTCACTTAATCATTTAAGGCCCAATCAACTATTTTTGAATCAATGCCATATCAAAAATGCCAGCACAGAAATAAGTCACATTGAAAGTCCTACTGAAAATGAATAACATGCTAATAATAGGAAGAAAGAGATGTATTATCAAATCGACCCTTAGCCTATTTCCCCAAACACAAACACTGACTGGCTAATCCTGTTTTTTTTACCATAACAAATAAAATGTAATTAACCAAACTAAGGGACGCATTCCTTTGATTTTATCTGAGGAGGTTAAATATGGAGAAATCTTAACAACTTGACTTCATGACTATTATGGGCATCAGAGAATGGGCTTTATTTATCACTAGTTTAATAAAGTTTGCAAACTGAACATCACATTTTTCTCATACTCTCTCACATAGGCATATGCTAATGAATCAACTATAAAAAGTGTACATAAATTTATTGATGCCTACAAAACTTCAAAAAAGTTGAAGCATGTGATGACAACTAGACAGCAAAAGAAATGGAAGTCAGAAGTGAAAGTCATTTTGACGTCTATGCAAAAATACAAGTATTCATCAATATACCCGCACCTGAGAAGATGAACATTTTCACTATATACTTTATGTGCTTTCTAAAAGCCATAAAATACAGTTTTAGCGTGACAGTATTCTTATTATTCTTCTCTAACCATGAGGAGGATATGAACTTTATGAATAATTATGAAACCCAATGTTATTTTTCACATAGGTACACTACCAGTCAAAAGTTTGGACACATCTTCTAATTCCATGGTCTTTCCTGATGTTTATTTCTTTCTACATTGTAAAACGATGCTGAAGGCGGCCGAAATCCACAATAATGTCGTTTGAACAGTTGATATTGAGATATGTCTGCTACTGATGCTCTGTAAAGCCTTCATAACGGCTCTAATATGAGGTGCTGTTAATTGGTGATTTCTGAGGCTGGTCACTCTAAATGAACTTCTCCTCTGCAGCAGAGGTCAGTTTTGGTCTTGCTTTACTGGGATGGTCTTCATGTGAGCCAGTTTCATCATGGTGCTTGATGGGTTTTGCAAATGCACTTGACAATACTGTTCTTGCAAGAACTATTCCAGAACACCTGACCTCCGTGTCTTAAAATAACAACTGACTGTTTTTTTTTGTTGTCATTACATATGGATTACTTAAGTCCATGTGTGTTATTTCATAGTTTTGAAATCTCCAGTATTGTTCTAGAATGTAGAAAATAAATCCCTAATCAAAAAACATTGAATTAAAAGGTGTGTCCAAACTTTTGACTGGTAGTGTAGGTATATAATCAGCTGTGTTGTATGTGCGTTATGTTAGGGCTTATTTATATTTCTGTGAGTTTCTCTGTTGAAATAAATAAATAAATAAATAAATAAATAATATTAGATAGCATCGGCATAATGCTGTTTTTTTTTATTCTAGTAAAAAAGAAAATTAATTATAATTTATGGATAATTAATTATAGACGAAGGGAATTGAAAGCATTCCTGAAGTGTTTTAACTCATCTATATTCAGCAGCATGAGCAGCATTTGTATCACAGCTCTTCAACTACCATTTAAATCCACAATATTATCAATGATGGAACGAGATTTTAGTTTTGATTTGATGGTATTCATCACCTACACTGTGTGTTTACTGGGAGTCTGTCAGAAGAAAGAGAAAGTAAAATGTGCAATCCTGCAGGATTAAACTGGCCTAGATAAAGTTATACTTTATGCAATAAATGTGTGTATTCATTTTAACACACTATTATGACTGTAGTTTTCCATAAAAAAAATAAAAAAAATCCAATATACCTTAATGTGATCACTATGCTGTGTGTGGACAAAGTCTTGCTGTTAAGTGCATACGCTTGCTGTTAAGTGCAACAGAGTGAATCTGTTTAAACTGAGCATTTTTTCATCTCTTTCTCTTTTTCTAGGTATCTAGGCATTGGAGAACAAGTTTGTCTCTAGAGGACTGAAAGTTCAGGACGCAGTTGATATTTATGTAGAAGAAGATGCAGCCTTTATTTATCACATATACATTACAAAAAAATCTTTTCTTCACATAATCTAGTTTGTTATGAAGCTGGGGTCAGAACCCCTGGAGCAGAGAGCATTAAGAGCCTAGCTCAAGAGACCAACAGCAGTAGTGGGGCTTGAACCCCTGACCTTCTAATCAGTAACCCAGGGCCTTAACTCTTGAGCCACCACTGCCCATTGTTTAGCATGTTATTGCAGAGATATGAATTTTCAGTAGTAGTACTCTCATTTACACAACATTAATCTGAATTTGATTAAACCCATGGAAGCATCTCAATAAACTGTTTCTGTCCGGGACAAATCTAGACCAATCAGTGTTCGGCTGACACATCGCTATAATGATACCGGAACGTGTAATAAGCTCACGGGAGGACTCTTACAGCATTTGGCAGACACCCTTATGCAGAGCGACTTACATTTTTAATTCAGCTGAGAGTTAAGACTCTTGCTCAGGGGAACAGCAGTGGCAGCTTCTGATTAGATCAGTAGCCCAACACCTTAACCACTAAACTACCACACCCTATGCACTAACATATCTCTGTTTACCCATGATCCCTAACTCAGCATCGCCAAATGTAAATTAACACAGAAGTATACACTGGAACAACTGTTAAAAATTATTTCCATGGGTTCAAACCCAAAAATCACGGACGCAGAAAATCTGCCCTCATTCTGACCACAACTGAAGTTTCGGTGAGTAGCTGCTACTGATGCTGTCCTGTGCAAACTGCACCACAATTAAGAAATCTGACTGCACAGTGCTTGCATAAATCATACATGACTGCACGCTCAAATAAGTGATGTTCTCCTGGTGCTCAGATCACTTAGCTGAAGCAGACTCCCTTAGTTATTAAAGATTTTTTTAAAAAGTGCGAGAAAGAGAGAGAGAGAGCAAAACAACACCTCTTCTATACGCATTTTGACTTAATGAATATGCAATTCTGTGTTGAAGCAGATAGCATATTCGCACATTAAACGCCACCAGCATTTCAACAGAGCATACACCTTATTAACATAATGCACACTTATGTCTAACTTGTTCTGAACGGTTCTTAACACGTCTCACAGCCTTCAGTCATTTATACTCGGATTTCACGGTGAGTTTTACACTGACCTTGTTATCCGAGCTCGACGCTGCTACTGAGAATAATTAGCACATACCAAAACCTTATTTAAATATTGTTTTTCTTCTCTGCTGACTTTTCACATAACCCCATACAATCATTAATCTGTTGTATATCTCTGTAGTTCTGGGTACGCTGTATGAATGCACAAGTTTATTTTGTACCATTGTACAAACAAATTAGCATGTGAGTGACACCCTTTAGAAAACACACTAAGTGTGATAAATTGTAGAAGTGCTACCTATATGTTGGTGATTTGTTGTAGGTGCATTTTGTTTGTTCCTTTCATATAATTAATACGGCTGACAGGTACTAAAAATAACGAAAGCCATCATAATTCCACTTCTTGTACATACAGACAGAGCCGTGATGTTAATTTGTCGCCAGCTTCCTGTCTTTGTTGTTAAAACCAGCACTGAGATAATTAACTTCACTCCACAACGTCTTATCGTAATCAATTACGCAACCACTTACAGCAAACCTCAGAGGTTTTTAATAAACTGCTTTTAGCATTTTCGCCTAAATCCATTTGTACTTCTTCATCATCGAGCCTTATGCTTGCTACATGTGTGTGTATACAGTGTGTGTGTGTGTGTGTATATACTGTATTCAGTGCAACAAAATACAATCAGCGCTGCAGGAAAATTACATTTCAACATTTTTCTTGCTTTGTTTAAAATGATAAATGCATCACAAATAAGCCCAGGTGAGAAGTGTTTGCTGGTTATTATGGTAGAGCTTCAACAATAACTGTTATAAATTGGATTTTAAACATTCTTTGTTGCAGCACACTATTCCCATTCAGGCAGATCATCGAAAACATTCACTGGAAAGATCTGTTCTCCCATAAGTAGCTTGAAATGCATACCACTGTGGGAGGTATTTTACAGAAACAGATTAGACTCGAATTTCGTGCGCAAACACACCGAGAAATATCCAGTTACAGACACGCAAACCTTCATTACTGCTTCCTCCACAGATATCTGGTATAAATGTTGAAGTGGAGTTTTTTTTACTTGAGTCTCAAATGATTTGATTACTTCATCATTTAGTTCACACAGGAGTAGAAGTAGAGAAATATGGAGAGAGAGAGAGAGAGAGAGAGAGAGAGAGAAAGAGAGAGTTAAAATATATACATATTTTAAAGCCCTTGACAAAAGTAATAGAAATGAAACCACTTCAGCCTTCAGTTTTATTTCGGTTTGAAGGAAAGTCTATACATAAAGTCAGAATAGTCAACATAAATGTCCACAATGATCTAAATCTAAAGAGTGTTTTGTACAGCAGACATTCGTTTTGTGTGTCCGCACCTTCTGCATGGTGAAAGCACATTTACATTAGAAGTTTTTTAAATAAGTGATGTGCTGATGTATATTAGCTGGTTAGCGAAATATTCCATTCCCCTTGAGTCACTTCTAAGGAAGCAGATGATCTGTCCTGTGGTGTGCAAGTCTATAGGTGAGGTGCTTTTGAGAAGTCAGGACCTGAGTGATCTCTTCTTCCTTCACTGGTGTGATCTGTATGATATTTCATCTTTTTGCATTGTCTTTGTTGCACCACAGTGTCCTTCAACTTTACTGAATGTCTCAGTCTGTTTGTAGCTAAGCGCTGCATTTTCTTCTCCTGCTATTCAATGTAATTCAATTCAGTTTTATCTGTATAGCGCTTTTAACAATACAGCTTTACAGAACATAAAAAATATAGTACAAAAAGTTCAAGATTAATTTTATACTTATAATTAATATTCTACTTATATTTACGTTTATTTGTATTTATCAATAATCCCTAATGAGCAGGTCTGGGGTGACTGTGGCAAGGAAAACCTCCCTTAGGTGGAAGAGGAAGAAACCGTGAATGGAATCAAATTTAAAAGGGAACCCATCCTCATTTGGGTGACACTGAAAAGTGTGAATTATTATAAACACCAGAGAGGAATCAGACTCAGAAGGGAACCTCATCCTCATTTGGGTGAAATTGGAGAGTGTGAAGTATCATAAACACCAGAGAGTGTGATTATGAATAAATGTCCTTTCTACAGTCATATACAGTCATTTGGAATCAACATCTGAGTTCATTATAGATTCAACAGCAACTCCTCCATCCCGAAGCCTTCAGATGCTCAGTGATGGAGATACAGCATATGTAGAATGTTATTTTGTGTATTGATTAGAAGGTTGTGGTCCTCAAAGTCCACACAGGGTTGCCATCTACTCTTTGAATGTCCAAAGTCTTCATGAAGCAGAATCCAGCTGGAGCTGGTACATCTCAGGACGCCTTGGGAATACTCGCAGGGTCGGCCTCTTCTCACTGAAGGTTCGAAATCTTCCTGCTTTGCTGTTGAATGTCAAGTATAACACAGACATTCAGGCTAGTACAGCTGCTGGCACTAGTGCTGACACCGACATTATCCTCATTGTCAGCGATGTTCATTTCAGTTCTGTCAGAACAGATGTTAGCACTGGTAATGAGGATTGTGTTTTCAACAGCATTATCATTACTTGGTTTTCACACTGTCCTCTTCCCCCTCTGGCTCCATGATGTCAGTGCTCTGTGAGCTGTTTGTTCCCGACTCCAGTTCCCCGATGTGATGGCTGTCCACACCCACACAGCTTGTGTCCAATGTCCCCACGCTCAACATATTGCATGCTTTCAGTCTGATAAAGACAGAATAACTGCTATCTCTATGGTTGCACTTAAAGTTTACATTTAGTGTTTAATCAGGACTGTTTAGAGACATGTCTCTGAAAAGAAAAGACATATTTTACTGTGCTGCTTTCGCAGATGAGAAGAATCATTTCAATGGAACTGGCGAACATTCAGAAGCTCCTTAGTTATAACTTCATTTTGAACAAATGCACATTGGAGATGGTGTCTCATGTCGCAGGTGCATCTGGGAGAGGGAACTTGCACTATCATATCTTTTAACCATATTCCATTTTCAATCAGCATGTTGACTAGAGCTTGTTTTGTCTAGAGCTCCTCCACCTGTGCTCCACATTCCAGCACACACCTGACACCACGCAGGAAAGACAGCACCTCCCCACTGTCCTAAGAGACCATGGCATCCCGCACTCGACTGTTCTCAACTGTTAAAATTTACACACTATATTGGTAAAAGTTCCAAATCATTGAATTCAGGTGGTGTTTTTTAGAGGTTGGGCTTGGCCCCTTAGTTCCAGTGAAAGGAACTGTTAATGCTTCAGCATACCAAGACATTTTGGACAATTTTATGCTCCCACCTTTGTGGGACCAGTTTGGGAATGACCCCTTCCTGTTCCAACATGACTGCACACCAGTGCACAAAGCAAGGTCCATAAAGACATGGATGAGTGAGTTTGGTGTGGAGGAACAGAGTCCTGACCTCAACCTGATAGAACACCTTTGGGATGAGTTAGAGTGGAGACTGTGAGCCAGACCTTCTCGTCCAACATCAGTGCCTGACCTCACAAATGCGCTTCTAGAGGAACGGTCAAAAATTCCCATAAACACACTCCTAAACCTTGTGGAAAGCCTTCCCAGAAGAGTTGAAGCAGTTATAGCTGCAAAGGGCGGGACAACTCCATATTACATTCATGTGCATGTAAAGGCAGATGTTCCAAAACTTTTGGCAATATAGCGTATTATCAATAACAGAGACTTCGAAAGCACTTTTTTAGGGCACCTGCCAAATGTTCCTGAGGCTTCCTGACAATAGATCCTGAGGCTTTGAGTTATGCTGCAGAATGACTATAGATAAAGCCAATCTTGTATACACTACTGTGTTTCCACCTTGGCTTTCTTCCTCTATTAGCTCAGTCTTGCTCGTGTGAGATCCTGAGCTTGTGATTGTATTTATCTTTTCAAATATCTTGCAACTGCAAATTCATATCAATCCTATCCAACTTTGTGGGAAAGGTTTGGGGATGACCCCTTCCTGTTCCATTATGATTGTGCACCAGTACACAAAGCAAGGTCCATAAATGGATGGGACATGGATGAGCGAGTTTGGTGTGGAGGAACTTGATTGGCCTGCACAGAGTCCTGACCTCAACCCGACAGAACACCTTTGGGATGAATTAGAGCGGAAACTGCGAGCCAGGCTTTCTTGTCCAACATCAGTGCCTGACCTCGCTTCTAGATTAATTCTAGGTCAAAAATTCCCATAAACTCACTCCTAAACCTTATGGAAAGCCTTCCCAGAAGGGTTGAAGTTGTTACAGCTCCAAAGGGCGGGCCAACTCCATATTGAATTCATGTGCATGTAAAGGCAGATGTCCCAAAACTTTTGGCAATACAGTATATATCTTTCAACTTTAACCCTACTCTTTTAAATGAAGACAAGGAAAGAAAAAGAACATGTAAAATGCCAGAGAGCTCTTCATGCGTTTCCTTCATAGTCAGAGAGAGAGAGAGAGACAGAGAGAGAGCTTTAAACTGTTAAGACATCTCTAAAATTGAGTTTTCACTAGAGTTCTCATGTCCATTTATTATCAAGTCATGAAACATTGCACATCCGGAATTGCAGTGTACAGAAGTTCCACAGTGTTAGAAGTAACCTAATAAAAAATGTACAAAGCTTTAATGAGAAGCACAGCATGACACAGCAAACACCCAGGACAGTTTAAGTAATGACACAGCAGCCACTAATTACACAAAACAGCAGGAACATGATCAGGGCTAGACTTTTTAAATAACAGCATATGTGTTATGTACGCACTAGTGCATTTCATATAGTGCTTTAAATACAGAACACGAGACACAGGCATCTGATCATTGTTTACACCTGGAAAAGGGGGCACCAGATGTGTTCTCTTTAATCCCGATTGTAGTTAAGATGACAGAACCAATTTCTTCAGCAATGCCTTATCTAATCTCTTACCTTCTTCACTCTTCCCATCTGTATTTCTACTACTTTCATTCCTGTAACATCATTTCCCCTATGCATTCTTCTGGCTCGTTCCCTCCAAAATCTCACTCTGAATAAAATCTAGCATTTCTGTGCCACTTCTTTCTAAAGAACATGACATGCCAGCTATAGTTTCATCTCCTCAAGCAAGTCATAGTCTGAATTAAACTGCAGTCACTTCACTGCACAGACAGAACCCTCTGCTTCAACACACACACACACACACACATACAGATAAAGAGCCAAACACACACACACACACAGTAATTATGCCAAGCTCTCACTTCCCAGCAGAACTGAGCAAGCCTGTAGAGAAACAGCGAGCTTCACGTCACATCTGATTATTCTCAATTTCTGTCTTCATCTTTTTCTCACTCTCCATTAATTCTTTTCCTTGCTATCTCCCATTTCTAGCGTCTCCATTACTCCAGCGTATTGAAATATGAGCCTTTCCTTCTACTGAAATGAGTCATGAACATGGGGCAGTTTGCAAAAGTTTATTTGTGATACGTAAGAAATAAAACACAGTGGTGGTGTGCTATGACAACAGAGTTGCATTTACCACCTGAAACAGGATGAATTTCCAATAACAGCGTATCCTGCATCGTAAACCCCAGCAACTTGGAAGTGATTTTATTTTAATTGATTAATTAATGATGCATCGTACTTTTATAGCTTAATCAATTTATAATTAAATTGAATGTTGTGAAATGTCTAGGAGACAAGTTTGTTCAGGGATGTCAAACTCTTTTGCTTGAGCTTAATAGAAGCTATTAAAATGTATGATCATTTGTGTAATGATATAGACTGGTCACCTTGGATTCTTCTAGTTTCTGTTGAAAACTTACAAACCAGTTAGTTACAATATTTGCATAGAGTTATGGAGGTGAGAGTTTACTGCAGAAGAAAATTAAAGATCAGGATTTATAATATAAGGTGTCATTTCCCCCTATTATTAACATGCTGTTTTGATCTTTTTCAGTGGAAGTGTCAAAGATATTTTACGGTACCGTTATTAAAGTGGAAAGATTGACAGTATATTGTACCTAAAAAATGATTAAAGAAGACCTTTGTGTCATCACCGCTCCTACTGCTGTCTGACATTCACCTGAAATGTAGGAGTGCACTGCACTTATCAATTTAACTATACAGATCAGGAAAACAATCAATCAAATCATTCATTTTCTGTAACACAGGGTGGTAGAGAGGCTGCAGTGTATTCCAGGGGGGGCTTGGGGTAAATGGTGGGGGACACCATGGACATGGTACCAACCCATCACACACACTTGATATAGATTTATAGATGCAAATTATCCTGCACTGAGAGCACAACTTGACATGCTTCATTTTCATTATTAATTTTAGATGCACAATGGAGCTGAGTTTAAACTGTGTGGTAGACATCTAGCATTTGTGAGAACTTTGCTAGGAACATACTCTTGGAGACTCTTATATCTGCGTATCTCAACAGAAGCATAACTTCAGAAGGATTTCACTGCCTCAACTCTACAGATTGAACAGGCTTGTATGCATCTGAGACAAAGGAGAAGGGAGAGGGTTAAAGAACAGCCTGTGTCTGGGACTACCAAAACACAAGAAATGTGAAATACAGCATCTCCAGAAAAACTGCCTTGGCATAATTGGTTATGTATAATATGAATCATAAAGTCAGAGGCAAATCATTTGAAGCAAATACCTAAAGACAGGTGCACCAAGATATATCTCAGGAACAAGAACATGATATAGTTTAATACCACCAGAAGGTTTTTTAAATAAATGTGGATGTGTAATTCATAAATAAAATTCAAACTGTAGAGTTGACATACTTTTAGAGGATTCCTCTCTGGACCATTGGGTTATAAACAGCATTGGAGCGAGAACATGTAAAAGCTTCATATTTCACATTCATATTTCACATATGCGTCACTAAACAGAAAGAGTACAGGACAAAAGCCACTTAAAATAATTAACACACCGTACATTTGAGTGCAATCAGAGTCTGACATAAGGAGAGATTTGAAGGAGGGATGAGTGTGGTTGCATACAAGAGTTTTAAGTGCTAGAGACAAAAGAAGGCTGATTTGTAGAGCTCTCTCTCTCTCGCTCTCTCTCTCTCTCTCTCTCTCTCTATCTATCTATCTATCTATCTAAGATATGACCACAACACGTGAGGCAGGAGGAGGTTGCCAGAAATCCGAGAAAATATCTATAAATATAAATAAAGTCTAATGGCATTAAATCTCTCATGACATTTTATAAAGCACTTACTGAAAATGTCCTGATGTCCATTGCAGAGCTGATGTTTTATGTGCATATTCAGAATTAATGTCTTTTTAATTTTATAGCTCTGAAATGAAGGCTTAGGTGCTCCTAATTACTTCTCATACTGACTTCACTTCAGTTGAATCCTGATGTGTAAGAGGTCAAAATACATCTAGATGTAGGTGTTGCAATGATAAAGTACTCTGTGTTGAAAAAAATAAAGATTTTTGACAGGTTAGACCGACAAGATATTTAATAAACACAAATAAAGTGCTTGCTTCGGTTTGTTTTTTCACTGTACTAGTAAATGCACATCTTTCTTGCAAATTGTAAATGCTAAACCTAAACTCTAAATGCTGGCACCTTTGTGAGGTTTTAACTAATATGCCAAGGTTCTTTCCTGCCTCATCAGTGTCTCCTTGTTGCATCAAATGATCTTTTTATGCATGCATACAACTAGAACAAATTTGACAGCCATGGCATTAAGCATGGACTATTGTCAGGTGTTTTGCTTCAGTACATGGACATGACAAGTGCGAATGTTTTACCACGAGGATTTGTTGTGAATCTTGATGCACACCTCAGTACAAGCCCCGATGGCAGCTGCTTACAAAACCTTCCCTTACGGCTTGAATGTTGAAAGGACTTATTGAAGGAGGAAGGTTTTATATATATATATATATATATATATATATATATATATATATATATATATATATATATATATATATATATATATAAGTCTACGCATTCACATTCACAACTGTCCATCTTAAATAGCTGGATGATTAAATAGCTGGTCCATAAAAGCAAAAGGTTGATATGTATTGCTATTGATTGGGAGGGCTTTGTCATGTCTTTTGTGGGCTAGTCTTTTAAAAGAGCAAGGTGAACAAAGTCTGACTCTCAAATTCTCAAGCATTTTCTTTCTTCTCTTATAAGCCATTTTTTGGGCATTATATAATCTCCCCATCAAAGACAGATCCACATCCAGTGAGGCGCTCAAAAGACAAGTGCAATTGCCTTATAGAGATCAACACCAATCATGCCTTTAAGGTTAGGTAATCTTTTATAGTGAGAGAAGATTTCATACTGCAGTGTTAGAGCTGTATGCGTTTCATACCAAATAATCCCGGCGTCCAGAATTACACCAACATCTTGGCTTTTAGAATTTCACTTCTCTGACTTGCCTTTCTGTCTTCCATGTAGGGGATGAGTGTAAAATGAGATACTGACTGAAGTTATGACACACTGGAAATATCAAATTTTTGATATCCAAAAGACTCATTAAAAGCTGCAGTTTTCTATCAGTATCTCTTCCATAACCAAGGCCTTATAAATTACATCATGTAGTTCTATAGTAGTATGAAAAAATCTTACACGCAACAGCTTTTAACCTCCGCCATCGTCCCTGTGGTGTTTAAGATATCAGTTCAATAATAAAACAACGCTGTCAGCTGTCCTTTCATCGCATAAAACGTCTGAAAACTTGAAGAGGAAAAGTCTGCTTGCTTACACGCATTACACACTACTGGAGATTTGCCTGGAGGAAGACTAATGGTAGTCCACAGCAGGAATGGACCCATAACACACTGCTGGCTGCTCTTTATTGATCCTAGATCAAACACACGACAGGGCGTTCATCTTGTTGTTTACATTTGGTGGCTACAGAGCATCTCTGCAATCATTACACTCAAATAAGGAGGATAGACTGTACCTTCACGGAGAAGAAAAGGGGTTTCGGCGCAGTCGGAATCAGTGCTACCTACACAAGAACACTATATAACTAAAGTTTTACGGGCACCTGACTTTTACACACATATTTGCTTGTTGTACATTCCATGGCATCCATGCATTTATTATAACCTCCACTCTTCTGGGAACGCTAGATGTTGCAGCATGGCTGTGCAGATTTGTGCTAATGCAGCCACATGAGCTTTAGTAAGGTCAGGAAGTGAGGTTTGGCTAGGAATCTTGGTTCATCCCAAAGGAGTTCAGTGGGGTTGAGGTCAGGTTTGTAAAGGAAACTGATGTGAAATTCATGTGTTTATGAAGCTCACTTTGCGCACATGGGGACTGTCATGCTGGACAGGTTTGAGCCTCTTAGTTCCAGTGAAAAACAGCAGACAAAGTTGTTTAATCCATAGGTGGCGCTGTTTGCTTGAATGTCTTGGTACAAACTGTTATACCCAATTACACACCAATCAGGCATAACATGATGACCACCTGTCTAATATTGTATTGGTGCCCCTTAATCTGCCCTGACCCGTCATGCACTGTGTATTCTGACACCTTTCTATCAGAACCAGCATTAACTTCTTCAGCAATTTGAGCAACAGTAGCTCGTCTGTTGGATCAGATCACACGGGCCAGCCTTCGCTCCCCACGTCCATCAATGAGCCTTGGCCGCCCATGACCCCTGTCGCCGGTTCACCACTGTACTTTCCTTGGACCACTTTTGATAGATACTGACCACTGCAGACCAGGAACACCCCACAAGAGCTGCAGTTTTGGAGATGCTCTGATCCAGTCGTCTAGCCATCACAATTTGGCCCTTCGTCAAACTCACTCGAATCCTTACGCTTGTCCATTTTTCCTGCTTCTAACACATCAACTTTGAGGACAAAATGTTCCCTTGCTGTCTAATATATCCCACCCACTAACAGGTGCTATGATGAGGAGATCATCAGTCTTATTCACTTTACCTGTCAGTGGTCATAATGTTATGCCTGATCAGAAACTACTGCTTCTGCTTCCACATTACCAAACCCTGAATTCCTCTGAGAAATGTTGATTATTTATACAGTAAAAGCTTTATTGGTTTGTTTTTGGTATTTGATCCTCAGGGAAAAGTTTCACAAACCTTTAATGCAGTTAGATCCCATAACCCTTCAACACTCAACCTACATCATATGTAGTAATGAAGTTTGGAAGCAGACCTCTCTTTTTCTTATACAGGTGTAACTTAATCTGATTATCGGCTTTCTTCTTTCATCATTTCTCTACATTTTTAAACTACTCCAAGACTTAATGTACTTTATCTTTTCTCTATTCAACATCTCTCTCTTCTACTTTCCATGGTCTTTCCTCCCACACACACACACACACACACACTACACCACACTTTCTCATTAGGCCACCTGTCCTCTCTGACAGCAAAGTGATTGGTGGGCCCTTAAGCAGTCATGACAACATGAGCTCTTCCACTGATTTCAGCAGTGACTACTCACCAATCACTGTCTCTCTCTCACCCACACACACCACTATAATACACTCATCTCAAACTATGTTTCCAGTACCTCTTAAGGAGTTCTGTGAGACGTCTGTAATTGTTCTGAACACGATACCTCCAGTCCCTGTACAAGACTATACACCATATTCCTGTACAAGACCATCTAGTGTGCAGTGAGAGGAATGAGAAAGAAAGAGTGAGTGACAGTCTTTTTCATTGATCAGTATTTTACCAGATTGCTTTTCGATGCTTCACTTGGCAAGCTTAATTACTTTATAAATGAAGACGGCTCTCTCTTTTTTGCGGGTCACTAAAAAAAGTGAAGAAATTATGAACGCACTCCACATGTTACCGGCTCAAACTCTTTGACCCGTCCTCCGATTCGCAGCACTTGACCACATCCTCGCTGCCACAAAGATCTCTCCTGGTTTGTGTTTTCACATCACAACAAAATCCGGGATTATCAAGTTAGTACGTGACAAAAAAAGTGTTGCGAGCTGTGCGACAGATATGACATTTCAGCACACAACAAAAATACAGCAATACACCAAACACAGAGGAGCAGAAGATTTCATCTCTAACCATTTTTGCTTTGCTGTGCAAATAAGAAAATTAGCTTTCTTAAACCAGATATGAATACGCAAAGCACAATTTCACACATCAAGGGTATTTTTTTTTCTTTATTTGTGCTGTAAATAGCAACCTGCTTAAAGTGTTTTCACAACACCCTACCACAACCTTAAATCAAAAGCAGCACTCTATTAAAAAATTGCAGGCTGGTTAACCATTAGTTTCTAAAATGCTAGTTAATAGAGTGTTACTCTATGATTATTACAGTTCAGTATAGTAAACTCTATGCCAACTGTTTTCTGCTGTGCGGAAAAATACCTATTTTTGGGACTGAAAAAACAAAGCCACAGGAGCTAAAACAGCTTTGGTTCAATGGAAATGCACCTGTGCAATGTGTTTCTGAAGAAAGGTTGCTTGTTCACCCTTTAATAAGATATCACAGGCTCACATTCATCGAAGTTAATGAAATAAAATGAATGCATTATATTGTACGATATTAGTAATGATAGTACAGTGGTGTAGGTGAGAGAGTGTCTGCTCTCACCCACTCACCAATTCTCCTTTTCCTGAAGCAATGTTAGTAGCTAAAGTCTATGCTCTTCAGGGATGAGCAGAAAATGTAAGTTCACTTCGCAGGCTTTTCGCTTAAAACTTTTCTCTCTCTCACATACAGCATTACTGATGTGCTCCAGAGCTCTTGCAGCAGGTTTGCTGGTCCTGATCTCTCTTTGCACACCCAGGTTTCATTCTGATGCCTTCCAGTCACTGAACATCAGAATGATGACCAGGTGTGTAAACTACTGTGTGATGGTTGACCAAAATCTGAATTGTTTTTATTGGTCATTAATCATTACATTCACAAATACTCCACAATGCACTACTCCTGCACAATTTTAATCTACTGCAATTCCTTATCACATATATTTCATAAATACACTACATTGCCAAAAGTTTTGGGACAAATCATTGAATTCAGGTGTTGTTTTTCAGGGGTTTCGTTCCAGTGAAAGGAACTCTTAATGCTTCAGCAAAGAGTCTCTGCTTTAATTCGTCCCAGAGGTGTTTTATCAGGTTGAGGACAGAACTTTGTGCAGGCTGGTCAAGTTCCTCCACATTAAACTCACCCATGTCTTTATAGACCTTGCTTTGTGCACTCATTGGTGCCCACTCTAGTTAGAACAGGAAGGGGTCATCTCCAAACTGTTTCCACACAAAGTTGGGAGCATGAAATTGTACAAAATGTCTTAGTATGAAGCTGAAGCATTAAGAGTTCCTTTCACTGGAACTAAGGGGCCAAGTCCAACCCCTGGAAAAACAACACCGGAATTCAATGATTTGAAGGGGTGTCCCAAAACTTTTGGCAATATAGTGTATATTTCAGTATTTTATTCTACATATAATAATCTTCAGCCTTAAAGGTATCATTTTGCACATGGAAGGTTTACCTTCTCCCTGGGATTTGTGAGTTTATGGCACTGGAATTTTAGTACTATCTTATCAAAAAAAACAGAAAATAGCAAAGTAGTAGCAGACTTTTAAAAGTATAGACCACACATGGACCTCCTGATGCATAACGTATTTGCTAGTATGTCTCACTGAGGTAAAGCATGAGTGTATCTGTGTCCAGTCATTCTACCTTTTGTCTTTTATCTCTTCAGCAGGCTCACACTACTTTCTGTGTGATCTCCGAATGCTCTACAAATTATAGTTATTCATCACTGATTCAATTAAACTGTCTTAATCCCTCATTATCTAGAGTGCTGAGGGAAATACCAGATCCTGAGCTTTGTTGGAATGTGTGCTCTGATAATTATGTATACCCAGTCAGATTATCTACATCCATCACCCAAAAGGTCTTCTCCTACTGTAACTCTCTGGAGCGTCAATCGTGACTTTCAGATCACGTATACCTATTATATCTGTGCGCATTCAGAAATGATTAGCACATGTTACCGACACACTGAACACACACTCCTTCATTTTAGAAAGACTGCTGGTGGTGGGTGGAAATTAGGTCAGCTTAATGATCTGGAAAAGAATTTAGTGTAATGAAGTGGAGCACATCATTTGTTTGGTGTAATGGTCTGGAACTGGATGTTTTATTGTTTTTACCACGAAAATAAGACGATGATAAGCATTCTGTGCTGAAGGACAACTTCTTAGTTTGAGAGTCCTGACAGGTCATAACTCTGTCCGGACAAACACCAGCAATTAGCGGACATTGTTTTTAAACCGACTAAGAGAATCCAATAAAACTTAACCTTTTACACTGCTTAGAAATTTCAGAAAGAAATTATAAATTTGCCAAAAAAGAGACATGGGACATATTTAACGACACAGTAAGCTGTCTAGATTACTAATAAAAGAATAATACTTTGGAAAATGAATCGAATTGTTGCTGTTCTTTCAGCTTCTTCCTGTTCAGGGTCGCCACAGTGGATCATTTGGTCCGCATGTGGCATAGGGTTTACGCCTGACACAACCCTCCTATTTTATCCGTTCTTGGGACCGGCATTGAGAGTTAACTCTACAGTGGCTAGGTTAGCTCCCTGCGCAGGAATCGAACCCGGGTTGCGCAATGACAGCATGGGATCCTGCCAGTGCTAGCAATAATAAACAACGTTTTATGAGAAGCGGTTTAAAAAATATTTCTTTAAGGAAATACTCTTACTATTACTATATAACTGCTTTATTTATTTATATATTTTTGCTTAAATTATCGCTGTAGTTTGCCTGAGCCTCACCTAAACATTTTATTGTACAAACTATCACTGGCATCTATACATATGACAAATAAACTTGAAACATGAACACATTTTTAGGCAATTTATATTACAAAAGGAATTAGCATTGTCTAACACTGACCAAGAGAAATATACTTTCCATTCTTCAAGATCATGTCAGCAAGGAAATTAGGTTCCAGTAACAGGATACACACTAAGGCAATTATACTCCTCCAGTATTCAGGAAGAAATTATAAAGTGGTTAAAAAGAGCTATGGAAAGTTTGTATGTCTAGATTTTAACTAGACTGGCCTTAATCCTTTCCGGTAAAACTCTGATGTGACAAACTTAATCCATGACAGCTTATTGTGAGCATTGATGCACCAGTCAAGTATGATGGAGCAAAGAAATATACTCCTGAGCTTTATAAGGACTCCAGCTCTGCTCCAGCTATCTAAGGGATAATCACTGAGCACAATCAAGAAGCAGTGATTAAGCAACAGTCCAACTCCTGTGAAGTCTGCCGCTCTGTTTCAATCACCTAAAGTGCTCTTCCTGCACATGCATCAGCACAAGGCAGCCCAACACGCTGTTAAACACATTAGTATTGTTTATTGAACATCCAGAGAACAGAACGTAAACTTGCTAGTGGAGAAAGAAGCGAAAATACCCGATAGCTAAATATCCAAGTCTGTTTCCGTAATAATCTGGTGAGTTCTTACCTACTGACTGATCTATAAAATACATGCTTGTATAAAAACTAAAATATTGAGCCAGGCATTTTGGCCTTTAGACCCTTGTTATTGGAAAAACGTTAGTCGTGACGAGAATCAAACGCGTACAGGGATCGGAATGAACACGCTGCAACAGGAACTCAAGTACCTTTTTACTTCATTTGACCTCACAGACACATCTAGGGAACTCTTGCCCTCGGAGAAACTCAGGCTATTTATGTTCTGACAGCGCACAGTGCTCAGACAAGTCGCAATGTTCTGCACAACATGTGAACAATGATAAGCAGAGTCCTAGCATTTTATAGGCTGCTCACAAAGAAGGAAAAAGGGAGAAAGATTCCATTTTAACTCTGACATTAAAATACGTATTTTATAAAAGAAACTATTCTTCGTTGCATGAATTAGCATTTAATTTAATAAATAATAAATACAATATAAAAAATAATAAATATGTCCATGAAAATTGACATTGCTTATTTGTAGTGTACAACATACAGGAAAATCATTTATAGATTATTATAATTTATAACTATAAAATAGATCTTCTTAGTTGAAGTTATATACTGATTTATTATAATCCTGAGCTGGTAGAAAAGTTAGTCTCCGTGTAATTTTTACCCTATGCAACCTAAAGAAAAAACATGATTGACACTATATCGAAGTGAATGAGTTTAGAAGGGAAAATGAGTAAGAACTTTTATTCTAACCATCATCCACATCATCCACATCTGTCTCATTGCCTGAGGTAAACTTCATTTTTCACAGCCTTTGACAGACAGGCGTCTCATTTTCGCTTATGGCTTGACTGATCACTGTCTATACTTAGCTGCAGTAATAACTTCCATTGTGCTGGCTAAATTTCCCCAGTATTTGGATTAGCATTCGTCCACAGCCTTCTGCACAGTGTCAGTGTGTGTGTGTGTGTGTGTGTAGCATTGGATATTTTGACAGCTGGTATTTAGTCTGTTTACAAACTGAATCTGGCAGGGTGGTGGTACATTCCCTTGTTACTGCTTCTACATGATTCCTGGTTCTTTGGCTCTTCCCTACTACCAAAAACATGCTTGGTGTGTCTAAATTGCCTCTAGGGGTAAATAAGTGTGTGTATGTGGTGTCTTATCCAGAACTCATGCCCGGTGTTCATGTATTAGCCTGTACACAAACCAGGATAAAGCGCTTAATAAAGATAAACAGATGTTGGTAACATTTCAATATGCACATATACTGATCAGGCATAACATTATGACCCCCTGACTATTATTGTGCGAGTCCCCCTGTTGCTGCCAGAACAGTCCTGACCCGTCATGCGCTGTGTATTCTGACACCTTTTTATCACAACCAGCATTAACTTCTTCGGCAATTTGATTAACAGTAGCTCGTCTGTTGGATCGGATCACACGGGCCAGCCTTCGCTCCCCACGTGCATCAATGAGCCTTGGCCGCCCATGATCCCTGTCACCGGTTCACTACTGTTCCTTGCTTGGACCACTTTTGATAGATACTGACCACTGCAGACCGGGAACACCCCACAAGAGCTGCAGTTTTGAAGATGCTCTGATCCAGTGGTCTAGCCATCACAATTTGGCCCTTGTCAAACTCGCTCGAATCCTTACGCTTGTCCATTTTTCCTGCTTCTAACACATCAACTTTGAGGACAAAATGTTCACCTGCTGTCTAATATATCCCACCCACTAACAGGTGCCATGATGAGGAGATCATCAGTCTTATTCACTTCACCTGTCAGTGGTTATAATGTTATACCTGATTGGTGTAATCAGCAACTTGATTAAGTTCAGTACTTGATGAAAGCGTCCTTCACTAGTAAGTAAAACACCTTTAACCACAGAGACCTTTTATACGACTGCATTAAGTTTACTCTATCTATCTATCTATCTATCTATCTATCTATCTATCTATCTCTATCTATCTGATCACTGCAGGCAGAAAGCATAGTCAAGATTACAAAAAAAAAGAAAAACACTTCTGCATAGTGAAAGACAATTATATCTGAAAGAAAAGGTGCCAAGATACGTTATATACAGAAAACCCAGTTCAGTTCCAATACATTTGTTTGCGATTTGGCCGAATTCAGCTGCAGGGAGCTTCAATGTGGTTTCCCCAAACAGCCATGCTAATTCCACCGTGCATGCTGCTGAGCAGAGAGAGCAAAAACCAAGCACGTCTCAGGGCTTTAGTGACATGCTCTGCACACAGACGCACACTAGTAGATCAAACATACAGGCCACGCGGGTCATCCTAAACACACAGGAACTGCAACTAATGCTAAAAATAGACAACATAAGAAATTCAGTACAGATGCTCAGCTCTTGTGATGCAATTCAGAGCAAAGCTGTGAGAGTGAGGGGGCTGACACACACAAACACACACACACACGCACACACACATGCACAGCACCCAGCAGATGCCAAAGCAGTTGTGTAATTATTGACTAATCAGGGTTTTAACAAACACATGGCAAAATGCATGCTTTTTCTGGTGATAATTGAATGCCCGAGTGTGTGTGTGTGTGTGATTATTGTATAAGATAAGAATAGGAGTTTGCTCCATAATTATTAAATAAACATCTGAACATTCAGCAAAAATTTTAGTTAGTTAGGATTAATTAGCACATCGTCGCATTTGCCTAAACCTGATTACCTCTTGTTACTCTAACTAGGTTAACACTTTCACAGTAAAGTGAAAATTCTGTAATAAACAGCAAAACCCATGTAGTGAAATATGGTAACACTGTTATTACTGCGATTTGTAAGAGCAGTGTGATATTTATATATCTCTCACGGTCTTATGATCCTCTTGCAACACCACCATGAACTCCTGGTTGAGAGATCCAGGTCTAAACTCTATTTTCTATTTAAGTCTTTTGCTTATACTTTTATGCTGCATTGAATAAACAAATAAATAAGGTACACATAATCCGTTTTCATTTTCTGTCCATGGATTAAATGCACGTCCTTGATTTAAAATAAAAGGGAGTGCTCTAGATGCAAAACAGGCATCCATGAGAGCAGGGTTTTCGAACGAGCCACCTAGCTTATCAGTTTAAGCACCAGTGCAGTAGAATCTCAATACCGAGAACTAGTTACACATGAATATTTGTTCTCTTGAGTAAGTGTATGAGAGAGAGAAAGAGAGAGAGAGAGAGAGAGAGAGAGAGAGAGGATAGGAAGAAGCAGGCATTGTCACACAAGCGGAAAAATGGAGGTCAATGAAGAGAGCATACGGTCTCCTCTAACCTTCTCTCTGTCTTTTGGGATTGTGTGTGTATAAAGCCCTTCATTCTTCATTTCCAGAAAGGCGAAAGTCGATCAGCAGGGATCAAAGGTCATCACATCATGTCAGGAAGACACAAGCGGCCTTTTACGATCACTCAAAGTCTATCAGCTGCTGTTTTAAACGCAGTTCCCTCTCCGGCTATCACACACACACACACATACACACAGAGTCCAAGCCTTAATAAGACTACAGGAAAAAAGTACAAAATGAAACCATGTGCCTTACACATGAAAATAAATAAATTGTGAGAGAAAATCACATGACAAAAACATCAGTCTTATTCACTTCAGTGACTGTCAGTGGTCATAATGTTATGCTTGATGGGTGTATATAAAGAATATGTGAAAAAACAACAAGCCTCAGTGCTCAATTCTGTTTTTTGTTCAGTTTTTTTTAAGTTGATCACACCTTTTAGCTGTCAAACCTCCAACTCCATTGCACTGACCCATCTGATATAACGTCATCATTTAATGTAATTCTATTTCGTTGCTCCGCAAGTTTAAAAGATGAAACAGAATTTAACACCCAAAACAATCTCATGCTGCCCGCTTTGTCTTTCACAAGAATAATCTCTCTTTGTAAAAATATTTTTTCTCTGCTTTCAGTCATAAGTCCTAGCAAGTTTACCTCAAGAAGTTTCTCTGAGCTTCATAATTAATGTAGAACTGTTTCTATCTTAAGTCTGTGGTGTTAAGGAATGTGGTTGGTAATATTATATATTTTATACGGTGTCTAATATTTTTTTTATTTTGTATATTTTTTATTTTAAAAAGAGCAAAATAATATCTGTTTTTCAGTCCTAATTTGAGCGTCCAACTGCTCTTGGATATTCACAGTGAAGGAGTTAAATGAATCTATTTACTCAGTTAACACAGTTGATCATCAGTCTGTAAATGTGTTTTGTTTGAATGTGATGTGATATTTCCACAGATACAGATATATCTAATTTTCTTCTCTCTTTCCACATTATTTCCTCAAATTCCTTTCGCTGATGCTTGAGTTCATCCCTCATACCTGAGTGCATTTGTCTGATGCTTCAACTTTCTTCACCCACTTTGCAGACTCGACTCTTGCCCCTTTCCTTCATTCTTTCAGATACACAAATCATCCATCTAATTTTAAAGAGATAAAGCAAGTGTTGCCTAGCAACTCTGTAAAGCCAATTCCATCTTCCCTTTCATCCAAAATAATTCATCCTTTCACAACCTTTCACTCAGACAATCTCTCGTGGCATCCACGATCTATACAAATACTCTCTTTCTTGCACACACATGTACGGTCATTAAAAAAAGAAGAGTAGTAGCAAGCCTCCATTAATTCTATGTTTTTATTAAGATGGACCTAAATAATAATTGTGTTGTTCTCACAAAAAATAGTTTAATTCAATTCAATTTTATTTGTATAGCGCTTTTAACAATGGGCATTGTCTCAAAGCAGCTTTACAGAACATAAGAAACAAAAAACAAGTCCTAGATGTTAGACAAAATCATCCCTAGTGAGTAAGGCGACTGTGGCAAGGAAAAACTCAATTAGATGGAAGAGAAAGAAACCTTGAGACGAACCAGACTCAAAAGGGAACCCATCCTCATTTGGGTAACACCAGAGAGTGCGATTATAAATTATTATAAACACCGTAGGGTGTGATTATGAACAATGTACTAAAATAATGACAACAATAAAACACAACAGATGTGAATACGTAACTTTTTTTCACAGAAAGTAAATCAACACTCAGAAATGCGGTAGGAAAAAATAAATACGTCCTTCTATCTTCCGCAGTCATTAAGTATAATTAGCAGGTCAGTGTTTCTAATAACATGCACAAGAGATTCAGTATCGAAGCAGAACATTTGGTAGTTTGCTGTTCTGGTGCACTTAGGTGTGTGTCTACATCACGACAAAAAAGAAAGGACATCAGCCATGACCTCAGAGAAGCAATTGTTGAAGGGTTAAAAAGTCATCTCCAAGCCATTTGAAATTCGCCATTCTGCAGTAAAAAAGGATTTGGTATAAATGGAGAGTTGCCAGTCTTTCCAGAAGTGGGCATCTCAGCAAATTCAGCCCAAGGTCTCAGATCATTTAATACTAAGTATTTAATATAAAGAAAAGCCCAAGAGCTCACAGGGGTTTGCCAAATTCCAGGTCAACAAACCACAAATATGCCCTTAACCCTGTGGCAAGAGAGCTATGCATACATGAATGCCTTCAATCATCAATAAACTGAAGCAATGTTGAAGAGAAGAGTGGGACAAAATTTCTCCAAAATATTGTGAGAGACTTAGAGAATTAAAGAGTATACTTATTTTATTCCACATAGTTCCTGAAAGTTGGTTTATTTTTGGAAAAAGTATATTGAATATTGAAAACTATTGTTATTTTGGTGTCATGTGAGGTTATTTGTAGAAACTGGTGAGGACTAAAAAATGTTATTTAGGCCCTGATAAATAAATAAAAAAAATACATAGAATTAATGGAGTGTGTACTTTTTACCTATGACAATACTCTCCTGCTTTATTAATCTCTCTCTTTCTGACTAGATCTGTGGTCAGTTCCTGAGTCTAAAATGGACAATATGAAAAATACTGTTAGTTCTCTATGACCTCTGACTTTCTATGATCATCATCCCATTAGTAACAATACCCTTCTAATGGATAATCATTCAGCAAAACATAATTCGGGCTCCAACCCAAACCACTTATTACTGTACGAAACAGCATGTCAGTACATCTTTCATGCGATTACCTCTTAGGCATACTGCTTAGTCTACAGTATGCTGCTTGGAACACAGCCTTGAATTCACAGTGAATGAGCCGGCTCATCACAGTCGTCAGATTAATCCGCCCAGACAAGACCGCACCGCAACCCATGTTATGAGATGTTATTAGATAAGCAGCTTACAATCCAGAAAGGGTACATCTGTAAATCTTCCATACAGCAGATAAGTCTTTAGATCAGCCTAGATAAAAGGATGCCCAATCATGAACATTTGACTGTTTGAGCTTATTCTTGTCACAGGAAAATAATAAAAATAAGAATTTTTGAACGATATTTCCCAGCTAAATATTTCGTCCTCCTTTACATTTGTCAAAGTATCTTTACTCTTCTAAAAATCCCCTCCGTTTAGTCTAGAGACCTCAAATGTCTATATACCTTCATCCCTAATGGTGATGGATTCAGAGCGCTTAAACTGTTTCTAATGAGCAACTAAAAAAAGAACTCTGTCTTAAGACTATTACAACTTGTGTTAACATTTCACTGCTTCAGCTTTAACTCTAACATCCAGTGATTAAGTGAGAGGGGATTGTACGGGCCACTAAAATGGGTCCAGCCTCTTTATATGATTTGTCCAGCAAAAAATCTTCAAACAATTTTACTGGATATGGACCTGCACTGTTCTGATGACAATGTCAGACTCAATGCCTCCGTACTTGGATAACTTCAGATTTTCAGAAAATTGAACTCCCAGGATCGGCCGTAACATATTTGGAAATGTCAGTGAAATCAGAAGACCTTGAAAAGCACCATCCATAATCCAAACTGCGGTCTCTCATTCCTACTCACAGTACAGCTCTTTCAATCCCAAGCACTAATGTGGCTTAAACACATTTACGGTGACTATAAAGAAAATGAGGAAATGTTGTGATTATTTTTTATAACTGTTGGTTCAATAAGAACTCGTACATCATGCCATGGTTTGTTTTACCACTGCTGAGGGAGAGAACAGATCCATAGACATCTATATAATCCACTGCTAGGCAGAAAGAATTCCTTCGGTGCTCGCTCATCATCCTACTAATAAACCGGTGACTGAAATTATACATAAAACTTCAAAAATCCTGTAAGATAATCCCAAGACTGATTTCCTTTTTAAGGGACCTCCTTTCATCTCCTATGGACAGGACAAAAACTTCAAAGACCTGCTTCTCAGAAGTGAATTAAAGGGCTGACCATTTTGTCAAGCACTTTCATACAATCAGAACCAAGGATATCTCTTTTTTAGTGTCAAGACACTTTAACAGCAATACAGATAAAATTATATATATATATATATATACGATGTTATACTGTGTGTGTGTGTGTGTGTGTGTGGGAGTTATCATCCCAATGGTAATTTCATTTATACACTTTCTCAATCTCTGTCTGTTGGCATATTGAGTAACAATAAATAAATTAAAAATTAAAAATAGCCCATCAGGTAAAAATAAAATTCTAGAAACTCCAGTCTCTAGTGACAGGCTAGAGTGCCTCTATGTGTGAAGATCTGAATAAAAACAATAATAGCACCAGAATTAACATTATTGCACTGTTACTTGGCAGATCATTTTTTCAATCCATGGTTTGTTGATTTGCAAATAACAGGAAGCAACATGACAGAAAGTCCAAAGAATCTGAAATGTTTCATGATGTAATATACAGGAGTCTGTGAGTGTAGTTTCACTGTGAGCAAAAGAGCAATTCCAACATAGATCTATCATTTAATACATCACATAGTGTCGTGTGGTGCAGTGTTGCTTAATCGCTCAGCCTCAGCATTTTAACAGAATTCATAATTTCGTTTCGTTGTTGGGTTTTTATGCCTATCAATGCCCTGACACCAAAATATCCAGCATACATTACACAAACACCCACATAACCAATCCTGACTCCTAGCCATCGATGAATAATTGATGAAGTTGCTAAAGCGGGTGGAGTTATTCAAAAAGGCCGATATTTAATCCTGAATGTATTTTTTAAAAAAGCCAGAAGCAAAGATGCAAAAGATGAACAGTGAATAGATTAGCAAGCGTTTAAGCGTTCTGCTGTATCTGTGTTTGGGTACAGTCGGAGTACTTGACACAGATTCACTACATTTTGTAAATTATAATCAAATATGTGTATTTAAACCACCATGTAAATGGTTTAGATGTGGATCAGTTTGAATGTATAAGGTGAGTGCTGAGCGAGGTACATTGTAGTGTAATCACAGGAGACAGAAAATCAATCAAACGTTTTACAAAAAACAGAAAACGTCTATGATGGCTTTGTAGACAGATTTCCATAAAAGCTCAAGGAAGATGCCTGCCCCTGCTGAGCTTTGTTTTCTTCCAAAGGCTTCTCCCTTCGAGCTTATAGTTTATCATTGCCACTGTCACCTCTGCGGGTTAAGGCACTTTCTTTTCTAGGCCATCTCTGGGAAATTAATGTGGCAGAAGTGATTTAAAATAACACTACTGCACCATAGCCAAGTCCACTCCATGAAATACAACTAGCCCAACACATGGAAATCAGCTTTTGTCCTCTCTTTCAGTACAAGCATCATGTGCAATATCAACCTGCTGATATCATACAAGCTAATGTCTGGGAGAATGACCCTGAAACTAAAACTCAGACTCCTCCACCCACCTCCTTATGGCTTTCCTACTATTAAATAACATCTTCAGGGTGTCCCATGGGAAAATTAACACTTTTCAGCAGAATGTCTTCCTAACGATTTCCATACTCATACTCATGCCTTTCACAAAAGGAGCTCGCATTAAAATCATTCTCCTTCCTGGATTGGAAAGATGTCATCAGGTTGTGATAGACTTTAACAGGAAACATGGCAAGTCTATTCTGGATTCTGATCTCAGGCACACTGTATGTGAGGCGGGAACACAACCTTACATGGGATGCTAGTCCATCACATGACACCATGAACACACACATTTATTCAGACTTATGTACGATTTAGCACAGCCAATCAACCTACAGGCATGTTTTTGGGAGATGGAAGGTCCTGGCTCTAATCATGGAGCAGCAACACTACCCATCGTTCCACTATGGCATGTTCAAATATCTACTCAAATGAACACATTTTGGAATCACTTCACCTAAGGAGCAATGACCATAACCTGAGTTTTCAGAAATAAACAAGAACTCACTGACTGTTCCTCTAATGTGCCTCCAGCCTGCCAAGCCGATCTTGTTTATATGAAACAGCTATTAGAAATAAAGTATATGTTGGATAAAGTGTGAGAAGAAAAAATAGTGAATGTAAGAGCCAAAGGTTGCATACAAGACAGATGGCTCAGAAAGTATCTTAATGCATCACGCAGCAGGACACACTGCCAGCCAAAGCACAAACTGTGACTGTGGGGAAAATAATGCTAAACAAAAGATAGCAGATTAAAGGAGGCATGAAGTGGTCTCTGAGGTTAAATAATTCCAAATCACAACAACCATCAAAGACCCTTTGAGCCATTTTCTAAGCAAATAACATAAAATAAAATCTAAATCTGAGAATTCCACTCTCAGACTCGTGCCAGGACTCATGGGACTCGACTTGGCACCTTTTCTATTAAAGGTTGTCAAGGGAAGGACATATCTTAAGATCACACGCTCATGTGACCAAACCATCTCATTAATATTTATGCCTTCAAAAAGCAATCATCTGTTTAGCCAATTCAAACTCCCTTAGCAGTGACATAGTGCTGTTGTTCGTAGTGGTTTAGAATTAAAGAGCCTGAACGAAGCCTGAAAACAATTTACAACAAGAAGATTCACCTAAATACCAATGAGGCACAGACACAGTATGATTTCACGATACAGCGGAACCTTGGCATAGGAATTTTATTCATTCTTAAGGTGAAAATTTGCATTGAGAAACAAATATTCCCATAAGAAATAATGTAAATGCAGATAATCCGTTCCAGCCACCCAAAATATTACCAATATGAAGCGTATGTAAACTGTACGGCTGCTTACACAGAACTGACCCAAGCCAAGCATTTTATGTCAAGGCTTCTCACAAGAAGTCGTGCCACCAAGCTTGGGCTAAAGATAGAACAAACCACTCACGCCACCAATCTGTCAACAAAAAATGCCCGAAAAATCACCTAGCTATTGAAGGCAACGTTGGAATCGTGGGTTGACGCTTTCGAAACAGCTTTCGCTGACTGGAAAAATAATCTGTAAAATTCCTAAACTCACTTCGGTTGCCTTCTCTTGGCTCTCCACTGATGCAAACAAGGACTTACACATAAGCCGCCATTCGGTTCGGTTCAGTTTGTATGCCGAAAATGCTTCATATGGCGATGCAAATTTCTTGCAAAATTTTAATTCTTAAGGCGAAAATTCATAAGAGAGGGCATTCGTATGATGAAGTTCCACTGTATATAGCAACTTCATAAGAGAGCTACAGATAAAGGAAGTATTAGATAGTAGAAAGGGTTAGTATTTCTTACAACTCAATTCATATGAATTCAAACAAAATTTAACATCACGCATGCTTGTTCAAATTAATGCAAGTTTCTAAAGAGATAATTATGCAGGTATTATGGCTTGTGATTATAAACAAACAGACCCTTTTCACACTGCGTGGTTCTACATGAGGCGCCATGACAACAAAACATGACAGCAACCGCACAAAGGATGACAGAGGATGTTGAACTATCTTGCATACGTTTAATCTTCGCCAGCTTTGCCAGAAAAAAACATGACAAGATCAAAACAACTTACCTTAATGGGATTTCATCATAACTGTGATCAAAATTAAGATGTTTTTTAGCATTGTACAGACTCGCAAATAATAAGAGGATTAAAAAGGTTAATTATTACGAACCCTTTCATGAATAAATATTGGTTACTTACTGATTGAGATTTCTTAGATCATGTAATGTAGGCTTGTATTTTGTGTGTGTGTGTAAATTATGTTTAAATTATGTCTGGCATTAAGCAAGAGTATAGTTGTGAGGGAACAGAAATGCTGAGGTAAGATGCTTGAGTGTGTATATACAGTAAGTGCATGAAAAAAATAATGTGGTAATTGCACACAAAGTGATCTTGCAAATACATGGGACTAATGCATGAATGTCATGCAAATTTATGTGCATGTAAATTTATGAGCCACGTTTGTTATCTTGCTTGTGAAATACAATACATATTATAACGATATCTTGTTATTTAAAAAGCACTGCCATCAGCAATTTTTACAGTAGATGAAAAGCACATTTTTTAAGCTCCTGATCAATCAGGTTGCAAATAGTGAGCAAATATAAAGATAGACAGAGAGAGAGAGAGAGAGAGAGAGAGAGAGACCTGGAGGAAATTAATGGGCAGGCTGTGAAGTATGATTAATGTACACTCTCATCATTATTCCTCGCAGTGCAACAGAGGGACGGTTTTAGTGAGTGAGTGTCCATGATGCTCATGCATTTGCAAACATAACACAAAAAAAAATATATTCATGATTTAGAGCCTCTAATCAGATTAATTAGCAACAGATAATGCTGATATATTTGAAATGAATTGTCAGAAATGTGTCAATCTGCTCATTCATAGCACACAGTGTGGATACACATTCACAAACAAACACACTTGAATACTGGCCAACTGGCACACATCTTGCAGACTGCTCCAATCTGCCAGCTCAACAGGTCAAGCATTAAACCTGCGGATACACACACACACACACACACACACACATACACACGGTAGAGGAAGCTTCTCATCTATGCAGGGGAGGAAGTGAATAAGGGGCACAGCACGCACATTGGAAGACACACTAGCTAATTGCCATGCACACATGCTCAATCTCCCACATCATCAGGTCATACATCCATTTTGCTCACACACACGCACACAGTGTGTATCACTTACTATCCATACATTATATGTTCAATGTCAGCGACGGGCTCGGAGGATTCCTAATGACAGTTCATTTTCTTTTATGAAGAAGACTGAGTGACATAAAATGAGATGGAGAAGGAGAGGGAGAGAATTGGAGGGTGTGGCATTGCAGTATTGGAGAAGACACGGGGCGAAATTAAGCTTGCTGTCTATGCGCTGGAAGCGCATGTAGGGAATGCACAATTTACAAATGCGACAATCACATTATCAGGCTAATCTGAAATTCTGCCTTAAAAGTGACACACAACTGACGTGTTCAGGACTTTGTGGAGGCAAAGATCTGATCATTATGATCAGTGTCAGCTGCCAAGAAATGGTGGTCAAAACAATCCTACCATGCCAAATATACTGGACACTAATTGAGTAAAAAAAACGAATCCCCCTGAAGTACCACTCCACTATAGCTGACTCCTCTCAGGTTCCACATCAAAAGCTTACAATCTGGTGTTTTTTTGCCCTCTTATGTTATGTTATGTAGTCGTGATCAGAAGAGGAGATGGCTGCTGACGTCCAGACAAAAATCTGTGACACACACTCTGCATTTATTTTTCATGTCATGTCATCCGATTAAAATGATTTTGTGGTTCTTGATGTATGCGAATTACTCTGTCGATTACAGTTAGGAATGTAATGTCAGATCTAAGAATAAAAATGAATGAAAATTTTTTAATGTAATGTGTAGCTGTGCAAGCAGAAGCGGTTTTCTGTAGGTGTCCTGCATTTTGTGGAATAATAACACAAACCTATTTGGGAAAATCACTTACTCATGCTATCTTACCCTCTCACGCTAACAAAGAGCATATAACTCTTTATTTCTGTCTCTTTTACGCAGATGGAGAGGTGCAGACGCAGTGATTTTCACCCAGAGGCACAAAGCCAAGCTGACCACAGCAGAACACACCACATTATCATCACTAGCAGCTCTGATCTGCTTCCTCTGTTAACACATCCTAATGACTGTAGTGGTCTGTATGGTCTACTGTTAAGAATTCCTCTTTACACACAACAGAGTCTCACATTTACCAATTTACACGAAGTGTTATCATATCCATTCGCTTATGTTTCTCTTTCACACCATGGAGAGTCTTCTCGGGATGAGGAAAGTAAGAAGAAATAAAACTAATGTGAGAACAGTTCGTGTTAATCTAAGGGTGGATTATAGTCCCATTTCTAGCATTTGGTTTAGCATTTTATTTGATTCTTCAAATGCTAGAAAAGAAATATACTGTATATCAAGGGATTTCCTGGATTTAATAGCTAACTAAACACATTAGCCTGACAATAAAAATGTTATTATGGAAATGCTGTTGTTTCTGCACATTGTGCTGGTGTGAACAGTGATACTGTATTATTAGATCTCTGATGAAGTCTGGGTTATTCTGTTGTAACAATCCCCTCAGGTGAAATGAGAGACACAGGGAGAATAAATGTGTTAGCCTAATGTTATTTAACAGGGTTTGAGTGTGCCTGAAGAGCCATTTGAGGATTCCTCCTAGCTGTGAGGCTGCGTTAGTTCAATCGAGAGGAAAAAAACTGCCATAAAATGCCATCTTAGTCCAATCTGAATATATCACTCTCGGACACTTCTTTTCCTATTAAAGCTGTCGTGAATCACGCTGGGCACTAAGTGACTGCCTCACTGGCAACACAACTTTATTCATTCATTGTTGTGATGTGTTTGGTTTACATATGTGGTCCCTCTCTCTCTCTCTCTAGCTCTCACACACACACACACACCCTATCTCCCTCTCTCCTTCCCTCCCTCCCTCCCTCTTTCTCTCACACACACACCCTATCTCTCTCTCTCTCTCTCTCTCCGTCTCTCCTCCCTCCTCCCTCCATCTCTCTCACTACCTCTCCCTTTCTCCCTCTCTTTCACTACCTTTCTCTCTCCCTCCTCCCTCCCTCTCTCCCCCTCCCTCCTCCCCATCCTTCTCTCCCTCACTCTCTCCCTTTTTCCCTCTCTCTCGCTTCCTTTCTCCCTCCCTCCCCCCCCCTTTCTCTCTCTCTACCTCCTTCCTTCCTTTTCTCCCTCTCTCTTTCTCCCCCTTCCTTCTCCCTCTCTCTCTTCCTCCCTTTCTCTCTCACTATCCCTTCTCCCTCTCTCTCTCTCTCTCTCTCTCCCCTTCTCTCTCTCTAACCCTTCTCCCTCTCTCTCTCTCCCTCCCTTTCTCTCTCTCTCTCTCTCTCTCTCTCTCTCTCTCTCTCCCCTTCTCTCTCTCTATCCCTTCTCCCTCTCTCTCTCTCTCTCTCTCTCTCTCTCCCACCCTTTCTCTCTCTCTCTCTCTCTGTCACTAGTTGAAACAGCCCAGTCCCACTCCTGTCTAGACAAAAATAAGCTGCATGGTTGAGTTGTACTCCTAACCTAAAGTAAAAAAAAAAAACTTGCTGCAACTGCTTTGTGTATTTTTAAAAAAAGCCTCTGTATGTTAAAATCGCGGGTTCCTATACTCCATAACCTGGGACTATTTTAATATTTTAACACGTCTGACATACAACAACTTTGGTTGATCCAGACAAGAGTGCTGCTGAATCTAGCTTTTCACAGATAGGAGCAAAGAAATATACGAGTTGTCTATTTCGGTTTCGACTCACTGTTTTCCGTCCTGCTTGTGCATCAGTATTCAATAAATGTTTTCCGCATATTTTCATTCTTGTTACTTGAATGCTGTTTGCGTTGCTATCACACTCAATCCACTGAAAAGCTAAAGCCGGCATTTTGCTAACACACCGGCACACTATATCACTTATATGTGTTTCATCTAGATGACCTTAAGAGCACCACTAAAACAAGTCATCATTCACGCTTAAATCCAAACGAATAACAGCCTCGTTCGGTACCTGACCTGTTCACCTACTCAAAATTTCATTCTCATAAATTGTAAAACAAATGAATTCAGATCATTATTCTCTATACCAGTCCATTTTTGCTATTTTATATATATATATATATATATATTTCCATCAGCACAAAAACACAGAACTGCAGACACTTCTTCTATCCAAATGCATTCATTAAATAATGAGACGTTGAGAGACTTTAGCTTCTCTGAGCACATCCTCTCTGAAGATCCAATCCCATCAGCAGCGCTCCAATGCCACCTGCCTTTCCATCCTTCCTAGCTCATTTTCTCCCTACTGTCTTTATTCGTTTTGTCATCATGATTCAGTGAGATGCAGACCAATTTTCTTAGCACCATGGTGCAGTGTTATACCCAAGGACAACTGTTTGTTGTTGTGTTGAATTACACACTGTGTGGGGTTTTCAAGCTAGTTCTCACTTTCAATCTCGTGTTCCTGTTTTTTGTCTCCCTCGCTCTCCTGACAGGTTGCACAACATAAACAAAAGCGATACAGATAACAAGCTGTCTGTCATGATTGGTGGACATGAGGGTGGAGGACAAGAATAAAAACCGAACAGTGCTAGGATTTCCCCCACCAAACACAATACACGAGCTGTACTTATTATAGAGAGTCCAAAAAGTCAGGAACCAATGAGAGCAAAATTAAATATACATACTAATTACATCTACTTAGAAACTATATATACACACATATATTTATTACAGCATCTGCTCTACATGGTCACGCTTACACTATATGCGCTTTCTCAGTGTAGTCTGCATTCCAGTTCATCCCAAAGGTGTTCGAGTGCAATACACTCAAGTTTTGCCAAATATTCTTGACAAATGATGCAGCTCACTTCACAATTGTGTGCTAACAAAATTAGGAATAGTTTGGTAATGATGCCATATGCCACACCCTTTGATGATCAGGTGTTCACCTTTTTTTGGCCACACTGTGTATGTAAAAAAAGTGTTAGTGCCTCTGAGGGTAATAGATGATATAGTATACAGTAGAATAGATCTATTTTATTTTCAATAGCATCTATAACAGCTGCCTTTATAATATAAAAATGTCATGTTTATGTATGGAAAAATTGGCCAGGGGTATAATTCTACATAACTGACTCATAATTGTCTTTAAGGTAAACTTAGATGTAACTCTCATGTCATCTCAAAATACAGCCGTATAAGCTTGGGGTACCTGATTGTTGTAGGGTAATAACGTCTCAGATCCAACATTAACATAAATAACAAATCACATCATGGCACTACATGTCTCTGAACCACCAACAACGTCCATAAATACAAGAAACCATTTTAAAACCCTAAACCTTAACCTCCTGCTTTTATCAGGTTTAATGCATCATCCAGGTATCTCTATTGGGACTGAATTTTACACTACTACCAATAAAAGTATACAAAGTATGTTATTCGAGATAAAATCCTGACAATACAACTAAGTTGGCAGGACCGTTCATGCCTGAACTCTTACAGTTATTATACAAAAAGAGCAGAAGAAGGGGCTGAAATTTTAGCAGCATTGATATGGAAGACTGATCTCAAATTACAGAATGCACTAACATTGTAGCTACAGCTGCAAAAACCGCCAAAACCTGTTATTAAATTTAAGGTAGGCATAACTTTTTGTCTCATGTGCTATATATGTATTGGATAACTCTGTTTTGTACAGAGTCCCTTTCTTTAATATCACATTTTGTCTAAAAGTCTGAAACTATCAAGTATAAAACTGTCCAATAACAGAGGAAATCAGAACATCTTGAAAGAACAAAATGAGATTAACAGCATGGCCACTTGGAGGATTTGTGTGTGTGTGTGTGAGTGTGTGTGAGAGTGTGTGAGTGTGTGTGAATGTGATTGCGTTACACTCAGATGAACGGGTCTCATATCGTGGGCAAGCACACTGTTTTTGTTTTGCTGAGTGGTCATAGAACGATTTCCCAGAGCGCACTAGGGGACCAAGTGCTGCTCATTATAGAAATATTAACAGAAGTGCCTCCTGATGCTAGCAAATTCAAATTGTGTGAAAGAAAAAAGAGAGAGAGAGAGAGAGAGAGGTTAGTAACACATCATCGACCTACAGATCATTAAAAATCAAACAGTGAGCAGATAAGACGAAGCCCCATCAACTGAGGACCACTGCTCTGTGCTGTCAAACACTCCTTTAGACTAGTTCCTGTGATTAAGGACTACGTTACTATGTAATGTCAGATTATATGAGCTGGAACACAAGTGTGTAAGTGCAGTATTTATTAAAGGCAATCCAAATAGTCATAATCAATGCACATAGCACGGGTCAAAGCCCTGGCAGGAAACATCACGCATGGACAATTTATTATCTGTAAACAGATAAAGGTTAAAAATCTGGAAACATGAATCAAGGCACAAGGGGAAAGAAGTCACGATACAATTGCCAAGACTTCACAAAGAACAGTGAAGATGTAAGATGAAAGATTAATCAATAAATCAAACACAGACTATGTAAATACTAGTGATAACAGGCCAATGACAGGACAATGTCTGAGACACGTAAAAAGCAGGAGAAAACGCCTTGTGTGTGGTGTTCTAAGCAGAACTTTGCATCACAGGTAAAGCGTGTGAGTGTGCTCACCCAATAATCACAGTTATTTGGCTGAATTATCTTCTGTGCAAAGGTGCTGAGGTCTAAATCGTGACATTCCATCTTTCAAACTGTTCCACCTCGAACTCCAATCTCGACTCTTCCCCGGGTGTGTAGCATTTATAAGACATAAAGTGTTTAAAGAGGCATGAAGACAAATGAGCGGATCCGGCACAGAAGCTCCTAATCTGGGTTTGCCTGTGCAATGAGGGAGGGTGTAATGTTATCAGGACGCACAGCAGGCTGACTATGAGGAAAACGAATCAAACTTGGACTTTTTTGGAAGAGTTAGTCAGGTCACTAGGGTTTCAAAGTGTGTGTGACGTGGTGAGAGAAAAGAGAAATGAGTGTGTGAGAGAGAAAAAATGTGACATGTAGTAAGGCTGTCAGTGTGATGCATTTAGAAGTCAGGAAGCTTGTTCAAAACACCATGAGAGGAAAAAAAGGGGGTTGCGGTTCAAAGGGTTCAAAGAATCCTTATAAATATATAATCATATATTAATATTGACGCTGGAGAATCCATGAAGTATTCTCACTGTGAAAGTCGACTGGTGGATTTATCTATAAAATACATAGATCAAACTTTATAACATTATAAGTAAAATAACCCTATTGTAAGAGGTTGTGAGCTTGAATCCAGTAATTTTATAGCCATCTGAGGCTGGGAGTCAGAGATGCTACTCTCTCCTCATTACCTTAATAGCTAATACTTTTGCAGCAAATACCTCACCTTTAAATAACATGCATTTGGATTTATTTGTACTTTTATATTGCACCGCTTCCCAAAATCTAACTAAGCAAACTAAAATAAACCGGTGAAGGTCTATCTGCTTATTCCATGACTATAGGTGTATATAAGTAAGAGATTTAACACAGAGAATAAAGAAACTTTACCTTGCTGCACCTGTACAGTCAGCTCATTCGGGCATATGCTTTAAATCAGTTTCTCTTTATTCAGCATCTCTCTCAAAGCCCAGTCGAATATAAGTTCACATTTATCACTTCATGTGACTAGTCAGAAACATTATTCATATTCGAGCACAAAAAAAAACAGTGACAGTCATATTCAAGAAAAAAAAAAAAAAACAGGAATGCTTTCAATGGCTCGTCTAATTTTTTTTCCCCTCAACAAATTAAAGGTTTAATAAGTAATATGTTCAATATTGTAGTTGTCTGTTCAGGTGAGATGAACGATAAATTGAGCAACACGATGTTCACACGTTGTCCATACAAACGCCCACGTGCAAGTTTAAGCCAGAAACAGTTTTCATGTTTTTACAGCCGTCTTGTTGCTTGTCTATTACAGTTCCTAACTACCTGTGTGGACAAGCTGAAACTTTAGAGACTGACCTCCTCTCTCTGTTATTACCAGGAAAAAGTAAAAGATTGACAAACAAACAAAAACACAAATATTCAGTAAGTGAATATCTGCATATAAGATACTGTATAATATAAATCACGTTTTTATTTTTTTTACTGGTGTCCCATCCAGGGTGTATCCTCTACATCTCTACGATCAGCATATACAGAATGAATGAATGAATGAATGGATGAATGAATGAATGAATGAATGAATGAATGAACACACAACCATCACATTTCAGTGCTATATTGAAATATGTGGTGAATGCCACATGTATATGAAATCTTGCACTCTGTAGACTGACACACAGAGACCTGTCTGGACAATGGCAATGTCTATGTGTATAAATTGTACAAAAGGCTTTACTAGTAACAGCAAAATCTAGAACAATAACCCGGAGAACCCCAAACACATCATGTGTTCAGCAAGCAAAAAGTTGCTCCAACACAGTTTGACTCTTGTGGTCATTTAAGAGCCTGGGCTATTGTGACTTGTGGGATGAATTTAATAATTGTTTCTGACTTTACTATAGCAATGAAAAGCATAAAAATAAGACTGAGGGATGTTTTGTAGTGTGTGTGAGTGTGTGTGTGTGTGTGTGTGTGTGTGTGTTGTTGAATAGGAAGTAAATACCAATGGGAACATAATGGTGGCAGATGCTTCCAGACTGCATGATACAATTAAGCAATTAACCACTCTACAACGCTCTGTGGCATGAATAAAAATGCTGAGCAGGCCTGCTTGACCTTGTTTTTGAATCAAGATGGCAAGAGGGAAGGATTTAAGTGACATTGAAAAAGGTTTCAGTATTGCCTGGGCTTCAGAGACAAAGCACTGTTCAGCTGGCTTGTTTTTCTGTAGGAACAGTAGGTACTGTAAAGTGACATCTGCATTTAGATCTATAGGAAAGACGTCAATAAATAGGGTGAGTAATTGTGGTTGAACGCACACATAGACTGTGCTGCTTGTGGCTTAATGTGATATCTAAGGAGGAAAAAAAATGCAAGAGACTGAGAATGTAAAAACAGGAGAGACTGTCAACCAGAACAATCCATCTATCACATACATACTGAACAGTTACATGAATGCGAGTTCAGAGGTCCAAAAAACAATAGGCTTGTTCAACACGAATACAAAAAATGATCTGGTCAAATGAGTCACCAATCATAACAATCTCAACAAGTGGGTTAGAACCAAGAGAACCGAACAAGTCTGTATGCTTCACCCATAATGTGTAGAGGTCTGCCTGCTCTGTTAAGCTATGGGGGACATTTATTTTCCTCACATGACTGAGCTCTGCGACTACAAATCAATACAAAGTTCTTCTGACCGATCGCCTTTATGCTATAAAAAGTATTTCTATCCTGATGAGTGGGGTCTCTTCTAGAATTACTCCAACCCTGAATTCAGCACAGGCCACGAGGACTCGCCGAAAAGTTTGATGAGTATGAAATGTACATATGTAACGTTCTACAGTGTAAATCATATCATGTTCTATAGCCTTCACAGACACCAGATTTCGATCCAGGGAGATTTTGGAGCGACGTGTTTAACAGCTGTCTCCATTACCAATGATCAAAACACCAATTAAGGAAGTACATATTTGTAGAATGGTGCTTCGTCCCTCTAGTACCGTTCCAGAGATTTTCAGATCTATGCCAAGGCACACAAGACCCAGATTCTGAATATTGAGACCCAGAACAAGGTTGTGAAAGATCAGACCAGAGGAATACCCAGATCTAGTCCAAACGTCTCACTATGATACAACACAGACCTTGAGTACAATCCTTAATGTTTCGGATTTACTGTTAGCAAATGAAGGGATTTGTAACCATAATATGTTTTCTGTCTTCTTGTCAGATGTTTATAAGTAATAGCATTATAAATGAATTTATTCTCAAATCTTTTAACAGTATTGCAGTACAGTATTGTTTAATAAGGTGTCGAGCACCACAGCAGACCAGGACCATCTAATGGAAAATGATTAGTACCAAATTGTTCTAAAGACAATCTTGGCATGCTGAGCTATGTTTGTGAAGATATGAGTTTTCTGCAGCTCACCAAGGGTATATAATGTTTTCTATTAGGTTCATCCCAAGGCGTCTTTCGTCCCATGGTACACTAATTATTAAAGCCAATAAGTAATAGACCATACAAGTTCTCACAAAAGGCAATGCCATAAAGGAGCCTCATTAAACTATTACACAGAAAGCTTAGCTGCACTGTTTAGAGGCTGATAATGAGACGGCACTTTGAACTTCCTCTGCTATAAACACATTACGGAAAGAGATAAGCATTAGCAATGCAGAGAAGACTAATGCCTCCTTTCACTGTCTGGAAGACTCCACACATTACTACGATAGGTGAAGGCAGTAATTCAGTCAGTCTGGGAAAGGTGTGCCATTTCAGACTGCGGGTCTGTGCTACTGAAATAAACACCCAGCCCTGTAAGTGTGAATATACAGCTTGACGAGTCACACGGATGCTCTTTTGGATGTAAGAGAAATTAGATAAATTCTAATTCTAAGTACATATTTGACTGCTGCATTTCCACTGTTAATATATAAAAAAAACACATTACCAGATACAGATTGTGAGGACAACAGCCGACAGCCAGCAGGAGAATAAATAACATGCAGAGGGAAGCAGAGGATGTGAGAAATACGAAAAGAGGAATAGATGTCTTATCAGCTTCCAGCACTAGCTGTATTAATACTAATTGGTGTCCCGTCTGTCGTAGTGTTTGTATGGAAATGAGTAAATGCGGCAGGATTTGTGTGTACTGGAAATATTTAAAAGTAAAGCAAAAAAATATGACAAAAAATCATAGATAGGAATTGTCAGAAAGAGATCTAATAGATAGGAAAAAGTAAGGTCTGTGTGGAAATGGTAATAAAGAGAATGATGGTGGAAGCCGGGGTCTGTGTGTGTGTGTATGTGTGTGTCGCTGTTTAAAGACGGTGAAAAGAGAACATGATCTCCAGTGAGCTGCAGGCACATAAGTGAAATTGTATGAGCTGTGAAACGAGTAAAGTCCCATACATTAAACAAAGCAACTAGACTGGGACAGGTACTGAAGTGTATGCTTTTCATTGGCTTCACACACACACACACACATACAGCTAACAATCTCTTATCGCCTTTTTTGCATCATGTCCCTTAAAGCTAAATCATTATATCTATTCTTCAATCTAATCTTGTTCATAAATTCATTGACTTTATTTATTGTAATCCAACATATCAGCAAACACTATCAGAAAGTCCACAGAGATACACTAAATAGCATCGATCTAAAAAAAAAAAAAACTAGGAACTGAACCCCAACAAAGTCTTCTCTTCTTTCCCAGGTCAGTTTTATTTTTAATTTCTGCATGAGTAGCAGTGTTCCCTTTTGTAATGGAGTACGTTTCTCTACAACTATACATCTTCATTTATTTACAGATTGCCCTACACACAATAATATATTCCACGTACATTCAAAATCGCTATAATTAGGCTGGATGCAACATGAAAGGCAGCACACCGAAGCAAATGACAAAGTTATTCTTCATGAAGTTTGTTCTTCTGTATTAGACTGTCAAATATGAGTAACAATTAGTTGAGGTAATAGCATGAAGGAGAATGTGTGAGAGCGTGGGAAAGAAAATAAAGAGTAGTGGCTTGACAAACCTAAGATTCTTGAAAAGGATGTGTGTGTGTGGGTGTGTGTGTGTGTGTGAGTGAGAGAGAGAGAGAGAGAGAGAGAGAGAGGAAGAGAGAGAGAGAGAGCACAAGGGAGAAAAACTTGATGGCTGCTTCTGGCCTTCAACCAGTTTCATGAGAAGCCTCTTAGATGCATGTTTGTTACTTTATTCATTTGATTAACAATTTTTCTTGAGATGTTATGTATTTTAAATCACTCACTCACTCACTCACTCAGGATAGCTGTAGATCCAGAGCCAATACCAGGAACATCCTTAATGGGACATCGGTCCGTAGCAGGACACCATGCTCATTCGCACCTGGGGCAATTTATTTCAGTAAGTCCACCTAATACCATGCTTTTTGCAGGTGAATGGAAACCAGAGAACTTGGTAGAAACTCACACAAGCACAGGGAGAACCTCTGCACAGCACCCACAATAACCCAAGCTTAGAATCAAACTTGGGCCTTGGAGCTGTGAAGCTCGCTGCTGCATCATTACGCTGCTTTCATTCAATCAGGTGTGTCCGAATATTTAATGTACAGATGAATCCGATCCACTGTTCAGTATAATACTGACGTAATATTTGTAAGAATGTCCAGAACTGATACTAATAGAATACTAATTTCACCTAATTACGTGCAAAAGCTCTTATAAATAAGTTGCTTAAACTGAAATTAAGGAGCTAAACTTTCTGTGCGTATGAATAAGTACGGAAGAACAATAAAAATCAGCGTACCCAACATCACATAGCAGAATCAGCAAGCTTAACATGTCAGGGAGCACCAAGAAAATTGCGACAATGCGTATACTAAGTGAAACTGCATGTTTCCCCTCTCAAAATGAGGTACTGCTGATGTATTATATTTAGGCATGTGGCCACTGCAGATAATCAGTCTTAGTTATGAAAACCACTTCACATTCAAGAGTTTTAATGAATTGCAGAACATACCCCAGAGTCATTTCGAAGAAAACAGGCCAATCTCCAGCTTTTCAGCTGAGAGTTCCCTCTGCATCTTCACAAATCAGGAGTTCATTTCACACCTGTTCTCATCTAAATCCCTTACCAATTATATCCTTCACTTATCCCATCCAACTTCTAATTAAATCCAATATAAATACCCCCCAAAATGTCAGGCAAAAAAAAAAAAGAAAAATCTAAATTTCCATCGAAATTCGCCTTACAGAGCATCCCTGTGGAGCTCTAACCAATCAGGCAGTCCAAATGAAAAATGGCGCTAAAAAGATCCTTATTGATCCTGCTCCCTCTTCTACAGCGCCTTACCATTCTACCCGCATTCATTCATACATTCATTCATCTCCAGAAAGCACTGTATCCTGGTCAGGGACATGGTGAATCCGGTCAAGTCGAGCCCAGGAACACCGGGCTCAAGGCATATACCTATTTTAAGCAGGTGTTCATGAATTCAGAAATGAGTGCATGACCTGGATAAGTCTCTTGTCCTTCTATCTCTCTGTCTCTCTCTCTCTCTCTCTCATGCCAGACTGATACATTACTCCATCAATCAGTCATTCACTTTACCGGGGCATGACTCTTAACACTGAGACATGACATTTCATTAGCTTTTATTTATTGATCTCAGCAGAATATTAAGGATTATGGTCACAACCCACAAGGCAGCTGTGGGGGTACATGCATTAACTCCCGTTATTGGAGCAGACTGATGGTGTGTTCTGAGAAGAAGCATGAAAAGTACAACACGAGAGTCACCTTTACATTCTTCGAAAATAAAGGGGAGTCACTTATACAGTTCCTTGTCACGTTTTAGCTTTAGTATGTAGGGGAGAGTGGGGCACAATCTAACACTTTTTGTGTTCTTTACTT